>NC_134711.1:237924104-238224937 GCF_049634645.1 Pelodiscus sinensis
CCACACACTTTCGAGCTATAAAACAACTGCTTAAGGTTTCATGCATGTTACTCGGTAAACTCCTTATACACTGAAAGGGTAGGTATCATCTAATTTTGAGGTAACTAAATACTATAGTTATACTATTTTGTGCAGTTAAACACAAAATCCTGCATTGTCATGATAATCTCAAACCTATATTTACTGCACATATTGTTTATTAATTTATAACAGTTTAATTGTAACAGAAGAAAAGCAAGCAAGCATATAGGGGAAAAACAGGAAGTAAAGTATCTCATTAACACAAGGAAACCAAGTAAGAAGCTATCTTCTGTATTTACTGGTCTGGTGAACAATCTAGTCCAGTTTTAGTACCTTTTTCATCATAGTGTTACACTTTGGCAAATGGTTACACTTTGGTGCCTGGTATCTGGACTGAAAGTCAGGTGAAATTACAAAAGTACAACAAGAATATTTCCTGTTGACCATTTTTGATGCCAGTATGATGATTTATTTTCTTTCTGGTGCCAGATATTTACATCTTTTGTGGAAGAGTCTGTATGGACTTGCCTTGACTGAAGACTTGACAGTATGGCTCTGAAAGCCAAAGGCCCATTGCCTGGTGTAAATTTGCATGCAGGCGGGGCTCCAGGCAACTCAAGTATGTGGAAATGTAACCTCCTACTCTAGGCCTTGAGTAAGACCTGACAGTAAATAACAAGCAAATGCTGAAACTGCTAAGCGTAATCATAAATAACAAGTATGGCTGAAACTTTTCAAGAATTTGCTAAAGCTTGTGGGAACATCGAGCAAAATAACAGACACACCTTGCATTTATCAGAAATGCCTGCCACAAATGGGTAAACAACTTTAAGGTAACTGCTTATATTAGGTTCTGGAGAGAGAAGGTAAAAAGCCAGTGTAATAACTGTTTGCAAAATAGGGACCTAACTTTAGCTAGTAAAGTATGTGGCAATTATGGGTGTGAACAACCAAGTCTAGCTTTGCAATAAAAATAGGTTTTGCAAAAACAATCGAAGGGAGATAGAGAGTAGGATGAGTCCATAGGTCCTGCTCACTTTACTGACAATTTTAAACAACACAGTCCCCAAGGAATCTGCATACTTACAGAAACAAAATTAAGATTAAAGAAGAAGCAGTGAAAGGAGAGCCAAGGGTGAAGACACCATAATATAAGACACATTATATTGTGGTAGAATTATACAACCTGTGATTTTAAATGAGACTGAGGTAATGCAAGAAGGATGAAGTGAGTAAAAGAAGAGTTGAAGTCAGTGACAGAAATCAGTGTAAAAGTAATGGGTTTCAAGGAGCCATTTGAAGATGACTGAGAGTATGTCTACACTACCACCCTAGTTCGAACTAGGGTAGTAATGTAGGCAACTGGAGTTGCAAATGAAGCCCGGGATTTGAATTTCCCAGGCTTCATTTGCATCTTGCCGGGCGCCGCCATTTTTAAATGTCCACTAGTGCGGACTCCGTGCCGCGCAGCTACATGCGGCACAGACTAGGTAGGTCAGACTAGGCTTCCTATTCCGAACTACCGTTACTCCTCGTTTCACGTTTCACATTTAAAAATGGCGGCGCCCGGCAAGATGCAAATGAAGCCCGGGAAATTCAAATCCCGGGCTTCATTTGCAACTCCAGTTGTCTACATTACCACCCTAATTCGAACTAGGGTGGTAGTGTAGACATACCCTGAAGGTGCTTGATACATTTCAGAGGGAGGTCGTTCCAGTTTGAGGAATGAGTGGATAGGGACAATCATCAGTTAAAAGTAGGCAGACTGAGAAGTGGGAGGTGGAGAGGGTCAAGAGAACAAGTAGGCAGGAGTTGTTCTGAGCTTTACACAGACAGTGACAAAGAACCAATTAAGGGGGATAGTAGAAATAAGAAGGTGCCAAAAATAAATCCAACATTTCCAGTTAGAGAGATGGGCAGTGAAGCTATAATTGGAAACAGAAGTGTTGAGGGAATGATGAAAAATTCAGTTTTTGCCATCCTTAATTTAAATTAAGTACTATGACATTCAAAAGATGATACCAAGAGGAAAGGAAAAACACAACTGAAATGGGGGGGGGGGTGAGGACTGGAATAAACAGATGGATCTGACAGTCGTCAGCACAAAGTTGATAAGACACCCAGGAGTCAACAAGATATTAAGAGTAGAAAAGGAGGGAACCTCGGGCAGATTTTGGCCAGCACTTATAGAAATGGAGAGGGAAGGGAAGAGGAATCCCTGAAAAAAGCCCAGGAAGGATAGCAAAACAGAAACCTATGTTAGAGAAGGTGATCACAGAGTGAAAAGGCAGGAGAAACATTCCATTTTTATTTCAGTTGCATTTGGAGTTTGAAAAGAGCTCTGCTGCAAAGCAGCAGCTGAATTTGAGGACTAGCAGTAAAGCATTTCACTGTGTACAAATATTCATTCACCTTCACACTGCACTACTGCAGAGATTGGATACTACTATATTTTTGTATTGGCTCACAATGGCTTGTGGCTTCTTCAACTATAGCTGATGTACAGCACTGTAAGCAGTATGACAACAGCCAGATCAGATGATCTCAACTGGGGAGATGCAGCCCCCTGGACGGCTACGAGTCAGTTTCAGGGGGATCTGCAGCACAAAGCCAGCATTAAACTGACTGGGGCCCATGGTTAAAACTTGCAGCCCTGAATCCTGTCCCAGTGGGGAGGAAGCCTGAGTCTCCTGGCTTGGTGGCTGAAGTGCAGAGCTCTGCCGTCCTCCTACCGCTAGTTGGGAGATGGGAGTTTTCATAGCATGTTGGTGGAGGCCTCACAAAAAAGAAGGTGGAGAACCCCTGATCTATATGACATCCTAAATGTTTTACTGCTAGTCCTAAAATTCAGCTCCCATTCCCTATTTGTCTATGAAATAGGAGAGTAAGGATAAAACCAAGTAACAATCACCAAAAATTAGTTAGAAATTTTATGGCAAGAGGACTTCAGTTGATCACCAACACTTTCAGCCTTGAGACTGGATATTGCTCTCCATAGAATGGTACTGCAAGATTACTTATCTATCATGTTCCTAGTAATTTGGCATTTTCATGTTCTATCTTGATCATGACAAGGAAGCACAGATTTGAGTGTGATATTTTGGTCTAGGTTACTTCTGATTTGATCTGAACCGGTTTACACTTCCATAGAAACAACAATTCCTATTTTTGACAAATTATCATTATAAGTTCCCCTGATACTCTGCAATGATATCTTTAGCGTAACCTGATGGGCGCTACCCAAATAATTCTGCTCTATAACAACCATTGTTGCCATTTTGGCTTTATATATTTTGATCCATGAGTCAAATTTACTGCAACAGAAGACACATAACCTATGTACATTTTTTAAAGAAAAAAAAAGTCAAAAATATGGTGGCAAACACGTATAAATCAGAAGTGAAATGTACTATTTTTATTTATGTCCATAAGGAGTCATGAGGAAAGAAATGGCAACAAAGCCAAGAGTGTTGTATAATGGCAACAAAGTCAACCATGTTTATTAATAAAGTAATTAACTCAACTGAGCCAGTGCCTGAAACCCATCTGTCAAAAGTGACTGAATTTCTGGAGAGGAAACATTATTCTATTTTTGGAAGGGAACATATACATAAGAGGATGAAATTCCTCCTTATGAAGATGATCATCATAAGGCCAATAATGCATTAAATAGCACATAATCCATTTTTTGCTTTGTTTCACCAACAGGACTGTCTTGTTTGGACATAAGAGCAAGTCAGTTCATTAGAAATGAAGGACAGCAAGGTCTTGCCCATAGTGTTCTCATACTTTGCTTTTGTAAATCACAAAATCCTAGCTCCTAATGTAAATGTTTTAGGCTCACATTCTACTGGTTAAAGCTCAGGCAGTTTCAGGCTGAATGTTTTGCCCACCAGCTTAGATAATAAATTTGTATTCATCATACAATCGTCTCTATATTTTTGATACTTTTGGTATTTAGCAATTAACAACTACAATCGTCTCTCAATTTAGATTTTTACTTTGAGAAAGAACACATTAACAGTCACTTCTTGAAGAAGTTAGCCTGAGATGAGGCTCTAGTAATTTTACTTCTTTCTGTCACAACAATTTGGGCAACTAACTTAGTGATTATATAGATAAATTGATTTTGCTTCCTGTAAAAAGTGAACACCATTTTCCCTACCAGTATACTGTCCTGAACACAGATTCTGAAGTGTTACTTTAATGATAGTCAGTAAAGTCCAAATGACAAAATGGACAAAATAAATAATATAGTCTAAATAATCTTTCAGAAGAGAGGGAAAGGAGCAGATAAATATTGAAAGCATGACTCAATCGTATTGTTCCAGTTTAGTTGACTGCTAAGATTAGATTCCAGCAAAGACCTTTCAAGTTGGTTCAAACTTGTATACTATGGATTATCATCAAATAAAGAAGAGTTTTATTTCCCAGTAAATGACTTTGTCAGAGGCAATTATATGGAAGATTAATCAAGCAAAATAAAAGATAAGACAGCTCTCTACAAAGGTACTTATAAGCAATCCAAAAAGGACAATCATCAGAACATCTATGAGCTATCTGTCATTTATTACAGTATGTGAGCCAATTTGCTGCCTGTATGCTCTCGCAGAAGCTGCTATATTTAAGAATTCAGTCTAAATGCAATTATCCAGAATGAGGAAATATTGAAGCTGAGGGTCTGGATTCTCACTCAGAATCTGCCAGAATTTGGATGGATATAGTATATTAAACTGCTCTTTCACTTTTACTAGCTTCTTCCACCTATAAACAGCCACCCTCTCACAGGGGAGAAAGCTATTTTATATTGTAAAGCTTAGTATTGTGCTCTGGGAAAAGAGTTTTTAAGAGAAAATCCAGATTCCCTTTAAATCAACAGACAATACTGATGGATATTTCTTCATTTCCTATAGTAAACAACTGTTTTCAGTCTGAGTATTTGATACCAGTCAACATTACCTTATTTTAGAGAGATAATCGTATTTTATTGAAATGGCATTTGTTTTTTTAATGGCAATTGAGACAGTATTTACAACTCCTAATCCTATCTTTCAAGTAACCAAGTTGAATATTTCTTCTGAAAGGAATCAAGCAAGAGCATACTTCCTTTTTAGTGAGCTAATATGTATGTACAGGCATTATTGTTGAATTGCTTCCCCATAACAAGAACATTTACAGCTAAATTATGTTCTAATAGTTTCTCCCTCAGGAGATCTTGTGAAGCAACCTAAAGTCAGTAAAAATATCAGATGTCAAGGCTGGATATTGGAAGAGAGGGTGGAATTTTCAGTAAGAGTTTTACCACTGACTTCAATGGGGAAGAGTTAGATCAAAGCTGGGCACCTGTTAAAAACCTCGCCTTAGACCAGGGCTACTCAACTTTGGAAGCCCTGGGGGCCACAATGATACCCACAGCATATGCCGAGGGCTGCAACTTAAGTGTGGTTGCATATACATGCAAATATATATGCAAATCTATGCAAACAGCTTCTCTCTCACTGACAGGCATAAATACAAAGATTAAGGCAAGACTACACAACACACAGGCCCCATTTAAGTCAGTTCTGCTGATATTAAATAAAATGCAATATTTACCCAATTTCCATCCCTATGACAGTACTTTTAATAAGCAATGACAGTCAGGAATTTAACTACTAAAACGCATATCAACAAAAGACCATTATATTGACTCATCATTACGGAGCGTGTTCCCAGTGGAGGCCACGTTAAAAGGATTCCACCTGCAGGCCACATGTTGAGCCCTGCGTAAACCCAAACCGCACTATGGGCCGCAAACAAACCGGCCATGTGTGGCCCACAGGCTGCATGGTGAGTAGCCTTGCCTTAGACTGTCAATTAATGAGTCCTGGGTAATGCACAATAGTAGCTACTAGTTAGGTTATTCTCACTACATAATTAACTTGTAAGTATCCTTCAAATATGGGTTTTACAATGCTTATCAGGCATTGGCCTACATTGGGACAAAAATCACACCTCATAGGAAAGATCTCCAGGGGGTAGAAAGGGGGCTCTCTTTTGTGGGCAGCTACTCCTACAGGAGCTTTGATGAAAAGTAATCCTTGAATTCAGCAGGGCAATCGGACTGTGGCTGTGTCCAGGTCTGACACAATGGTGGAGGCTCCTTGAACCCTCCTCCCCATGTTAGTGCACAATACAGGGCCAGAAGGGTAGACAATGACATTTCAAATTTCATCTTACCACTGCATTTCGCTCAACTCTGGATCGTATTTGATCTATTTTTCCTTCTGTAACTCTAGGAAATACAGAAGAATCTGCTCCCTTACAAAACAGAAAAATATCACCTAAAAAGAGAAAATATGAAGTTTAAAAAAGTTAAAATTTATTTCCTCAAAACAATATATTTTTAAAACAGGTTAAATATCTTTAAGGATAGTTCTTCAGACATACAAATGTCCTGACAGTGCTAATTACCAACTTAAAATTCCAAAGCATCACTCACAAAGCAGAAAAGAGGAAAGCATGAAGAAAAGAATATGCTAGAGAAAACGCTGAATTAAAAATCAAGACATGGATCACAAATAGGATATGATATCTCTACCTGACATTGACTGGACAATCACACTCATTCGCCTCCTTACAGAATCAAAACTCAAAATCTCTAACAATTCAAACCTGACAGAGAAAAGAAAAAAACATTTGATATAATCCTGTTTTTTCACATAGCTAAGCTTATTATCCACACAGAACACAGTAAGTAGTAATCAGTTAAGAAACATAGGTTAAACCTCTAGCAACTAGACCAGGAGTTTTGGCTGGACAATGACAGCATGATAGAATCCCCTATCACACTGTCAGCAGTCAGTATCATACGAAAATACAAGAAACCCTGTAAGAGAGAGATATGGAATACACTACTCATAGGGAATTTCCTTCTAGTTTTCAATAACAAAGGCTGTCCCTATGCATTAAAGTTTGAGGGTCTATATATTTCAGATGTCTTGGAATTTTTAATATTTATTAAAAGTCTAAATAACTGTGTTTTCTACAAAGGGAAATGACACTTCTATCCCAAATAAATCCCCACCCAACACCAATAACCTCATCATTAGGTAAAGGAGAATAAATAGAAGTTTCTGATCTACCTTCTCCATGCCTTTCATTTAATGTATTTTATCATGTTCTCTCTTAATATTTTATAAAGACTCCCAATTTTTTTCAGTGTAAACATATATATTCAGCCCAAGTTCTGACCTCTGAAAGTCCTTTCTCCACAAATACCTGTATTTTATTTCTAAAAACACTGTAATCATTAGACAAATCACATCATATTGTTTAATGGGAGAATTTATCAGCTCTATGTTTTTACAGTCTGGAATTAAAAAATATATATATACGTGAGGCCACAATGCTACTTTTTCTTGAAGTCAATGAATGGTACAATTCTAGCAGAAAGTTGGATTATGCTTATGATTGCAAAATCCAGTGAAAACTGGAGTAAATTCCAAGTATTTTTAGTATTTCCACAGTTTACCTGATAAATTACTACAGTGCCTCATTTACTTATAAATTTACTTATAAATACAAAAATCCTATATTACTTAATAGGAATGAAACAAATAGGGTTCTATAAAAATACAGAGCAACATTTTTAAAAGCACATAAGTCATAAAACTTTCTGGGGGATTTACATGAACTCAAAAAGGTTCTATTGAATTTTACAAATTAGAGTATCTTTCTGTAAATTACTTAAACCATCTATATGATTTCCCAACAGGGATATAATTGTCCATTAAACAGGATTGCTTAAAAATATGGAAATAGATGAAGCCATATTAATTTTTATTAAGTTCCATAAAGCCTGTTCCAGAAACTTTGACTTATCATACAACTAATCAAAGGAGGATTCTTTCTAACATCATATTGCTTTGGACTATCTTTGTTGTTTTCATTTATTTTCTCCCTCTTACATAGTCTCTCAAATGTGAAAACAAAAAATGAGAAATCCTTTAAAGTATAAATATCAGTAAAGCATTAAACTTTTTCAACTAATTATTTCATTATTTCGTACAATTTTTGGTTTACAAATAAATATATTTAGCGAAAAAACTGGTGGATATGCTATTGATAAAATGTGTGCTCTCAGTCCCAACCTGTTCACATTTCCACAGCTACTCACCTCTCAATATCATTTTTTGGATTTAAAATTTCCATAAATTTGTCCTTCAGCCTTAAATATGTGTAACCAAGCCTGCAAAATTAAATGCAAATTCAGACAAGAAGAGATTACAAGTAATACGTTTATAATTACACAGCTCAGAACACTGTCAGATTTTAAGAATTAAACTTATCTTCTGAAATAGGAATATATTTTTTTTATTTCATTTATGGGCAAGAAAAAAGAATCAATATATGCTGAGAAGGTAGTACACGTCAAATATGCTTATATGATTATATACTTAATCTTATATGCTTATATGATTCTATAAAGTTGCCAATAAATAATATTTCTGCACTGAAAAATTATTTTCAGCTTCAGTGAATCAAACCTCCATATTTAAAATTGTTTTTGAGACCTGAAAGCTATCAAATTACGCATATACCTCTGTACGCCTTCAACTAAAGCAACTTCATCAGGTGATGATGATATATAAACACATGATCTCCCAGATAATTGGGCTTTCTTTACTCCATCTACATTGTCATCTTCTTTCACTTGAACCGTGTGACACAGACAAAGAGCACGGAAAAATAGCTCCTCTCTCTCCTAATAAATAAAAAGGAAAGTATTGTCATTATATAGTATTACTTTGAAAAGGGAAAAGAAAAACAAAACCAAATCACCACCAAATCTTCCCTTTAAATTATTCTGTTTTGTAGGAGATTGGAATCACTTATTTGATTTGGGCTTTTACCTACAACCAATTATGCATATTTTCCTAGATATGGTGGTTAATCGTTTAAGGAGAACTGAATGCTAGCCCTAACCATAACTAATCAAGCTTCCCCCAGATGATGTCATGAAGCCAGGATCAGATGACAGCCTGAACATTACCTGGTCCTCATAAAAGCCAGCAAGCAGCTCATGAAAGCAGCAGGGAGTAAGAGGACTACTGTAAAAACTCCCTAATCTAGGGCCACTGTGTATTACTCTTATGGGAATGGCCTGCAGTAGAGGAAGTCTCAGACCCTGACTCCCAGACAGCTGGCCTATGGTAAATAATCTTGCATAGGTCACAGGGAAAGGAGTGATATGATAAACTTTCTTTCAGCACCCAGGTCTTACTCTGGGGAGAGTTTTCAATTGCTCTGTTGCAACTCTGACAGGTTTCCAATGCAGAATAGCAGAGCATGCTTTAAAGGGCCTTTAATCCAAGCTGAGAGCCAGAAAAGCACTGAATCTGGACCTTTGACGATGTTAGCTCCTTTTATGGACTCCAGCATCTTGCATAGCTTGAAATAGCCCCCTTTTCTCTGCCCTGCACCTTGAGTGGTGGTAGTGTATTTGGCTGGCTGACAGCGAGAGGAGAGAGATTCTTGATGGCTTAGGGGGAGGAAAGAAGACATAATACTGACAAAAAGGGTCAGCATGGTGATTAACTCACCCCGTAGGAATGAGGGGTTTAAAAAGGCCAGCCTGTGCGTGGACTCTCCCTTTTACTCAGAGCGGGAGGACAACACCTACTCTCCCTTCCTATTTAGGTGATAAATATACCAGGTTATTGGCTATATCTGCTATGGGTACTACTCTAGCTATCCCATTCAGGGTGGCTGGGAAGAAATTTCTACCACATTGACCCAGTGCAGTTGGATTTTTTTTTGCCTTGCTTACAGCAAGTCCAGGTGGACTTTGTTCATACATGACACGGCAGGCGGTGGTAGGCCATATGTTGTAACTTGTTACTTAAGTGTATAGTGAATGTTCAGTGAGGTACTCCATACAAAATGGCATCCAGTAATGGATAAATGGTGTAGGAAAAGGACTTGAGGAGAGATGCTCAGTAATTGAGTGAGCTGGGATTAGTTGGCATGGAGCCATCCATCCATCATAGTCCACCTTATCCGTCCTATGAGGGGTGTAATTGTTGACATCCCAGCAATGGATTTGCTGGAAGGACATGGATAGAAAGGAGGAGAGGAGTTGGTTGAACCTCCCATCCCAGGGGATTGTAAACCCAGCAATGTACCTGCTGGAAGGAGTAGGGATGTGAATGGGTAACCAGTGATCTGGCAGCCCCATGTGTCTGGGGACTGGGAGCACGTAGCCCCTCAAGTGGGGACTGCTCTGGCCAGGACACCCCCCACCCCGGGATCTCTAGCTTACAGAATTATAGCAAATAAAACATACATATGCCCCATTTTGCACTAATTTAAATGTATGGAAGCTATATGTTTTTAGCAACCATTTTTCTCATTTATCACAGTTTTTGTCTTCTACTATCATGGCAGGTTTCCACTTTAATAAGTTAACTATCATTATAGATGTTATCTATTAACATGGTAAAACTTCATATTTTAGTTTTCATTTAACAATATTTTCAAATTTTATTAAGTGGATTCTCCTGGATATTTTTGTTATGAAAATAAATCCCTTAGACTAAATTTAAGAGGAAAATATTTATATTGTGGTACAGTTCCACCAGAATCCCACTTCATTTACTAAAATATTTGGGATGTTATAATGATACTATTCTTTTCAACATAAAGATCAGCCCCTTTTCATATTTTTTTTAAGAAAGAGCATCGTACTTTCCCACTTCCTCCTGGAGAAGAGTCAATCATATCAATGCCTGTGCAATCATGGAGGATTTGCCCATTACAGATGACATGAGGTATATAAACATGCCCTTCAATGCAGCATTCTACGAATTCCATATTGTTCTCAGTTAATGTTCCTGTTTTATCCGTGAAGACATACTCAACCTGCAAAGAAATACATTAATTAAGGAGAATTGGATATACTGCCAGATACTGAGAAGGTCTCTCTTTATAACTGAAGTTGTATAATTTTCAAGCCCTTAACTCAGGGTTGGGCAATAATTTTTGCCCGGGGGCCACTTCAAAATGGGAAGTGGAGGAGCTACCCACCCCCAGACCATGATTGGACTGGGGGTGAGAGAGCCCCTTTGCCCCCTTTTCCCACTAGGCACCCATGCCCTGGAAGAGGCTTGGCATGCTCCCCCACCCCCAGGCCAATCAGGGACCTGGGGGTGAGGGAGCGCAGGAAGCCTCCTCCCGCCCTGCAAGGAGCACGAGGCACTTTGAAGCGCCGCAGGCTCCTCACAGGGCTGGGGCAGGATGAAGGAAGCTTCACGCAGCTCCCCCGCCCCCAGGTCCTGATTGGCCTGGGGGCAGGGGAGCAGCAAGGCCTCTGCGGGTCAGATCCACCCGCTTGGCAGGCTGGATCCAACCTGCGGAGGCCTTTTTGCCCACCCCTGCCTTAGCTGGTGGCCCTCACCGAAGAAGAGCAGTGAGATCAGAATCTGAACCATAGCAATAAAGCAAAAACAGAGAAAACATAATGATATGGTTACAGAGTAGGCCTAGCAACTTTATTGTTTACCTGAACATTAGTTTTATTTCATCCTTCCATAAAGATTTATGTAATTCAAAAACCCACAGCAGTTTAAAAAAAGGTGACCCATAGCAGGAACAACTGATATGTCAGACTACTATACCAGCTCAAAAGTGGGGTAAAGTTGCTTGAGTTTGGGGTTTGTTTTTTAGTTTTTGGATTTTTTTTGCATAACTGACAGCAGCAGTACCAAATACATAATTTAAAATAATGATATTAATAAATGTACAAGCAATGCTTTTCTTAATTACTATTGTTCACATTGTTTAAAAACCGTAGACATTGTCACGTACAGTAAAAGAAATAAGTTGGTCCAACAAAAGATATTGCCTCAGACACCTTGCCTCTCTAATATCCTGGGACCAACATGGCTACCACACTGCATACAATAATGAATGTGGGAGGAAGGACAGCTCGGTGGTTTGAGCATTGCTATGCTAAAACCAGGGTTGAGAGTTCAATCCTTGAGGGGGGCCATTTAGGCATCTGGGGCAAATCTGTCAGTGATGGTACTTGGTCCTGCTGTGAGGGGAGGGGACTGGACTCAATGACCTCTCAAGGTCCCTTCCAGCTCTATGAGATAGTATATATCTCCACTAAGTTCAGATGTGTTAGAAACTATTGATATATTTTTATCATCAATTAGAACTTTTATGAGGAGTTTACCTGCCCTAATTCCTCATTGAGGTCAGAAGTATTCACCAGAGGTCCTTCACCTGTGTCCTCATCAAACATTTCTTCATCCCAAGTGAGGAAATAAGAACCAAGAAACTTCTGCATTTCCACTGTGACATACATCGATACAGGAATAATGTAGTTGAAAAGAACCATGAACGCAAGGAAATCTGTAAATGCTCTAAGTATCTGCCAAAGAAACAAAAACAAAACATTGATTTTTCATATAATCGGTGAAGATTCGAAAATTAAAATAGTCATTTACAAGATTATCTTTCAAGTGTCTTTCAAACATTAAGTGGAACCATTTCAAAGAAAAATAATTTTAGGTATTCTCAACCCAAAGCTTAAAATTTTGCATCTCCATCACCCATTTTCTCTCTATGCTTCGCTATATAGTGAAGTCAGAGTCTAGCACCTCTTTCTATATCTCTTATGATTCCAACTTCACTACTAATCCAGCATGAGGAAGAAAGTGCTTTGAAGGAGAAACCAGCTTTCTAATTCTTTTTATAGGAGTTCACATTTAGAGTACATAATTTCCAGTTACCTATCAATTGTATTCAGTGGGTCTGACAGCCTCGCTGAGCCCTTGAGCAAGATGCGGATGTGGGAAAGGGGCAGGAACTCAGGTGAAAAGGGAAGGGCTTGAGTTAGACAGCTCTCAGGGTCCCCCAGAGAGCGCTGCATCTCCCCCAAACAGCCCTCAGCGCTGCCTGTAGCGCACACCACAGAGCTCTGACAGCAATTTAAAGGGCTCAGGAGTTTCAGCAGCTGCAGCAGTAGTGGCAGTCAGGAGTTGTAGTCCCTTCTGTATTGGTAGATCCCAGGGTAGTTGCCCTCTTTGCTCTCCTCCTATCAGCGGGCTTGATTGTATTACAAAGTTCTAGGCCAGATGATAAGCAACTCGTCATGGCCACTGCAGCTCCAGTGGGCACAGCTAGAGAAGCGTTGCATGTCCCTCAACTGGGACAGGTTCAGGTTCCTCTGCCCTCTAACCCCCCCCAGACAGAGTGAGGAACGCAGCAAACTGTGCATTTTCCCCTCACTCCCTGACAAAAGGGAACAGCCAGCAATGTCCCTGTACAAATGGGGGGAGAGCTGCAGCCCCTCCACCATCCCTAAAGGGCACCTTGGGAGTCAGAGGCTTGGGACTGGGCAGTCCCAGATGGGAGCCTGCTTGGTGATTCTGTCTCTTTTTCTGTTTTTATTCATTCCCCTATGCATGGGGCAGGAGCTTCAGCCCTCCTGCCCCCTGTGACGGCGCGTTGGGGGTCCCCCGTCTCCTGCACCCCGAAATGGCACAAACAGACTGCACCAGCCGATGGAATAGAGGAAGTTTATTGCCTCTCCAGGATACAGTACAGCACAGATGTAATCTGGTCACAGAGCTGGGCTAGGATGCCTCAGGCCCCCTTGAGATGGGGGAGACTGGGCCCCTAAACTCCAGCCCCTTTCTCTAGGCTGTCTCCTCCATGCTCCCAGACAGCAACTAACTCACCCTCTTCCAGCCCTGCCCCCCAGCCAGGGCAGCATTCCACCTTCCTTTGTTCCTCTCCATGGGGGGTGTCTGGCCATCCTGTTGAGAGGTCCCTTTGCATAGTGACTCATCCTGTTTTGCTGGGTCGTGGTACCCACGGCAACCAGTGGGGGTTACCCCAGAGCCAGCAGCATAGAAACCAGCCAGGTACCCCCACTACGTCACAGTTCTCCCCCCTCTGAGAGCGAACTGAGCAGGGTCACTCCGCTCGTGACCTAGGGAAGTTCAGGTCCTCTGCGTGGGAACCCGCCCTGGGGACATGGGTGCTCCCCTTGACTCGGGCCGGCCGTGGCGAGGCCCCACATGAGCTGGCTTCCCTCTGTCCACTCGCCGCCCCGCTCCAGGGCGACTGGCACAGGCCTGTCCTCGGGGGTCACACCCACCCTTCCGCTGGCCTTGATCTCTGGCCAGGGTCTCTCGGGCCGGGGCCATGAGCCCAGCGAGCCTTCTCTGGACAGCCAGGGCGGCTCCCACACCCAACGCTCCATCCAGGGGGGTCTTCCCCTCCCATAGCTCTCTCAGCGAGCCCAGAGGGTCCTCTATCTGGGGTAGAGACCCCCAAGCCGCTTTCCTACTGTCCTGGGCCTTCCCGCCCCTCTGGCAGGAGTCACAGGACCGGCAGTACCGCTGCTCGGCTGTAAAGATTCCCAGCCAATAGAAGTGTTGGAGCAGCCTCAGCCGGGTGCTCCGGATCCCCCGGTGGCCCCCAACGGGGACGTCATGGGCCAAATACAGCAGCTTGAGGCGATACTTTCGGGGGACGACCAGCTGCCGCTGGACCCCCCATGCCCTCACATTCCTGGGGGGAAGCCATTCCCGGAACAGGAATCCACGCTCCCACAGGAATCTCTCCTGGCCACCTCTCCCCCGGGGCTGAGCTGCACGGAGGCCAGCCTGGTCCCTCAGCCTCTGCAAGGAGGGGTCTGCCTGCACCTCAGCCTGGAATTCAGCTGCTGAGGCAGGTATCGGGACCTGTTCCCCACCTTTACCTAGGTCCGGAGTCCCAGCCTGGCTGGACCCCGTGTCCACTGGGATGTGACCCTGAGGACGCTGCCAGGAGTTCTTCCCTGGACCCACGTTGTCAGCCCCTGCCTCTGGGGCAGCCTGCCCTTCCTCCAGCCCCAGCCAGTTAACCCTGGAAAGTCCCCGGCCCTGGGACCTGGTGCACTGAGCCCTCTTGTGGCCTTTTTTCCCACAGCGATGGCAAGTTTGGCTTTGGGCTGTCTCTGTCCAGGCCCTGGCTGGTTCTCTGGGGCACAGACGACCTGTTCCTTGGGCTCGCCTCATAGTTGACTCCCTCCATCGCTCAGCCGAGATCCGGTCTCTGCGCGATTCCCTTTCTCTCCGGGGCTCCCGTTCACACCCGCACCGGCTCTCCGTGAACTCATCCGCCAGCCTCCCGGCCTCCTGGGGGTTCTCTGGTCTCCGGTCCTTGAGCCACAGCCTCAGTTTGGGTGGGCACGCTTCATAGAACTGCTCCATCAGGACCAGCTTGAGCAGCTCTTCTGCGGTCTGGGCTCTGACTCCAGACACCCACTTGCGGCAGTATTGCTACAGGCGGGAGGCCAGATCCACATAGGTCTCCCGTGGCCCTTTCTGTACCCTCCGGAACTTCTTCCTGTACATCTCGGGGGTCAGCCCGAACTTGTGCAGCAGGGCCTCCTTGACTCGGTTGTAATCCCCTGGCTGTAGGTCCTCCAGCTGACTGAGCACTCTGGCCGCCTCCTGGTTCAGTGCAGGGATGAGCTCCTGAAGCCAGTCAGCTGGGGGAACCCGTTGCAGTCCACAGGCCCTCTCAAAGGAGCTGAGGAACCCGTCTGTCGCCCATGTCCTTCAATTGGGCCACCACGAGCCTCTCCAAGTGTCTGGCAGTCCCGGGACCCTGGGGCCCATCCGCACTTGGCGCAGCCGGTGCCCCGCCGGTTCTCCGCTCTGCCATGGCCAGCTCATGCTGTCGCTGCCTCTCTCGGTCCTGGCGATCCCTTTCTCGATCTTGGCGCTCCTTCTCTCGGTCCTCTACTTCCAATTCCTTGATCCGCAGCTGGATCTCCAGCCGCCGCAGCTCCGCTGGGCTGGCCCCTGCCCTAGATGGGCTACAGCTGGCAGGCCTCCCGGGAGACGCTGTCTCATCTCTCCGGTGGGTTCCAGCGCTCCTCCCCCTCTCTGAGCCTGACACACTCTCAGGGGGGGTCTGGCTGCTTCCCCTGGGGACAAGATCCTAGCCCTGTGGCTGGTCATTCTCTTCCAGCTGGACAATCAGCTGGGCTTTGGCTGCTTTCCGCACAGGCAAGCCCATCTCTGCACAGCCCCACCAGCTCTGCCTTCAAGAGTCGGGCGTAGGCCATCTGCCCGCTGGTCCCCTCGGTGCAGACTCACCAGTCTAGTGCTGCAGCGCCCCACGATTCCCAGGAACCGCTTCGCTCTGTCTCCAGCATGCTTGGCTCCAGGGCTCTTGCTTCTACGGTGCCTTGTCGCTCGCCGCTGGAAGCTCCATCCACGGGGTGCAGTGCATCCCACTTCTGACACCAGTGTGACGGCGTGTTGGGGGTCCCCCGTCTCCTGCCCCCCGAAATGGCACAAACAGACTGCACCAGCCGATGGAATAGAGGAAGTTTATTGCCTCTCCAGGATACAGTACAGCACAGATGTAATCTGGTCACAGAGCTGGGCTAGGATGCCTCAGGCCCCCTTGAGATGGGGGAGACTGGGCCTCTAAACTCCAGCCCCTTTCCCTAGGCTGTCTCCTCCATGCTCCCAGACAGCAACTAACTCACCCTCTTCCAGCCCTGCCCCCCAGCCAGGGCAGCATTCCACCTTCCTTTGTTCCTCTCCATGGGGGGTGTCTGGCCATACCTGTTGAGAGGTCCCTTTGCATAGTGACTCATCCTGTTTTGCTGGGTCGTGGTACCCACGGCAATCAGTGGGGGTTACCCCAGAGCCAGCAGCATAGAAACCAGCCAGGTACCCCCACTACGTCACACCCCCACACAACTAAACTCTTACCTTGATTTAAGTTATGATAAAAGGAAACTGCATAAAAAATTTGGTGGTCCTAGCTCTTACTGTTTAGGAGGCGTAGTTGAACAAATGGATAAACACGCTCACTAGCTCAAACTCTCTCACATATATATTAGATACAGGGCTTCCCTGATTCAATGAAATTGCAAGGTATTCACATGCATATCTTAGCACTTAGATGTTTATAGATAGTAGGATTTTAAGCAATTAGAAATAAAAGACTCGACTGTGCAAACTTTACTCCCATTAGTGATGATGATTGCTAGAATTACTAAAATCACACATGTAAGGGAGTAAAGGTTGCCAAATCCATGAGAGGAAGGGCTTCAAACCGAGACCCAAAATTAAAAGCTACATGCTTAATACTGATTTTTCAAGTAACTAATACAGCAGCCTGCAAGTGGTTCACCTGCAGCTGGACTGGGAGCCGCATATAGCCTTTTGGGTAACCATTAAGCTTGCTCATCATTTACCTGTTTAAACAGCTGGATTCCTATATCCCTAGTGCTCAGATAATGGTAAAGCTGATAATTGTAAAGTGACAAAAATTGCTATTATCAATTAAAGGGAAGCAAATCTCCCTGGCTTAGTTGCTAATTACTTTTATTTTTAAATTAATAAGCAGCAGCAGCATTGGGCAGCAGCCAGCTCCCCAGGAGCAGAGTGGTAGGCATGCACCAGTTCCCAGGGAGCTGGCTGCTACCCCAGGTGTAACTGCTGAAATTTTCAGAGGTTACACTGTTAATCAATTACACACATTTTAACATCCATATACTATTTAAAAACACTACCTACAAGATTTTCATGAAATAACATTAATAAAATAAAAAATGTATAAAAACCAAAAAAGATTACAGGAAACTTCCATTGAACTTAGGGTCGTATGGAAGCAGGTTATCCAAAGACTTATAATTAAAATTAACAACAAACAAAACAAAAACAAATCCACATAGCACTTTCATTCCATAAAGAATATTTTAGTATATCAGCACCTACTACTCAGCATTTTAGAAGTGACTTTCAAAATATTCATAAATATATTTTAACTACAGTGTGTACTTCATGCAAAGAACATGGGGGCAAAGAGTCATTCATAAAAGTAACAGATTGGAAAAACCAATTTTTCATAACTTCTTAAAGTTATGCCACTTTGTTTTACTCCTTTGTCATGTTATACATACCACGAAGCATCATTAGCAATTAGAGACAGTCAATGTGGATCTGGTAAATGACACTTTTTCATGGTGGCCATTTGAAAACATGGTGGCCATTTGAAAAAAAAATCATATACTTTTAAAATTTTATAAAATATCTTTTTAAACAGAACATTTTCCTAATTCTATATTAATCCACCAAACACTTCAACTGTATGGTTTCCTGTTATCTATAATGTCACACAATCATGTATTTTCAGATTTCAGTAAAATGGAACTGCAACAATCTCAGGAAGGCTAAAGAAAAACTGCAAGTTTACAATTTCCTAGTTGCTGTATGTTCCACCCTTTTTTACATAAAACACCACAGTGAAAATGTGTACATCACCCTTAAATACCTTGAGAGAAAACTAAAATGTGTGATGTATATGTGTGTTATAAAAACACAGTAATTTTCCATACCAGATTTCTTTTCCTTTCCGACTCGGTTTTTTCATTATACCATGGTTCATCATGAGCTGGATCACTCTGCCAGATATACTTCATGACAGTATTTATTATTGCTTTACTGATTAGAATACAGAGGTATACAATAAGGAATACATTCATTGATCTAAAACAAACAAAAGAAACATCTCTTCCATTAGTATATAAAAATGTACAGAGTTTATGAAAACTTTATACTGAAGCTCCCTAAGTTCAATTAGTATGTTACGACACTAAATAAGTTCTCTGCAGTATTTCTCCAATGGAGAATAATATCACTAAGGTCTGGTCAACTCTTAAGTTTACCAGCATTACTTGATCACAAATATTATATACACAATTTACCAGCATCACTATGTGGGTAAAAGCACTACTGTAGATACAAGTACATTGGCATAACTATCCTTATACCAGAAAAGCCTATGCCAGCTCCCTGAAACAGCACAAACTATACTAGTTTAAGCCCTTTTACACTGCTATAACTGCATCCACACTTAAAGACCTGGTCTACACTACATGGGAAGATCAAATTACGTAGCTGGAATCGATGTATCTTATCTGCACTGTGGGAGGTTGATAGGAGTAAACGCTCCCCTAGGGTTCCCTTAATCCTCACGAGGAGAAGGAGTACCCGGCACCGATGGGGGCGCCCTTTGATCTAGCGGGTCTATATTACACCTGCTAAATTGAACCCTGGAAGATAGACAGTGGCAGCAATGATCTTCCGTGTAGTGTAGACATGCCCAAAGAGTTTTGCTAGTATAATTATACCAGTATAATCGCAAAACCACACTAGTGTAGATAAGGCCCTACTCTCATCTCAAAGTATCAGAACAAAAAGGTTATTAACATCAGTGATGGACATAATTTAACACTCTGAAATGTACACCTTTTATAATAGAAAGAGCTTCTTCACCACTCTCAGCAGTTGTGAAGGAAAACGGAAGAACACAAGCTCATCACCACAGCTGGTCTTAAGGAATGGCATCCTAGCTGCCACTCAGACACTGGGGTAAACTTTGGGGATATCTAATAGGATAAAGATTATATACAGTGATAATCCCCAGAATCTTTGGTAACAGACAACCAATAATATCCCAAGTAGATGCCACTCCCCTTATAGATGGCAGTGTCAGAAAGCAACAGACTCCCTTTTCAATAGCATTCTTTTTGCTTGTGTTACGACATCATTCATTTTAGATGAAACACAAAAAGCCTGCCAGAGACAGAATGGTAAAACACTGTATTTCCACAGTTTGGTTCCCTTTTGCTGTATTTTAGTATGCTGGTCCAAACTGAAGTACCTCAAAGGAGTTTTGTCTATTGAACTTAGGGTTGCCAGGTGTCCGGTTTTGAACCGGAGAGTCCAGCATTTGAGCTTTCTGTTCGGGAAACAAATTGGGAAAATATAAATGAGAAAATATAAATGTCCTGTATTTTCTAAATAAGATGTAATGTAGATTGTGATGAATGTCAAGTGTGTCCGGTATTCGTGTTGAAACCATCTGGCAACCCTAACTGAACTCAACATTAATTGCTAAAAATTAGGAATTATAAGGGGACATAGCACAATCTGGTGATTCTGACAGTGAATCTATGCTAAGTAGCAAGAGATACTGTACTCTGGAACAGGGAAGTACAGCAGATTTCTAAAAGGTAACTAACATTAAGAAGTGTTTGACATTGTTTTTAAAATATAGTCATTCATTCAAGATGGGAAACAAAAATCTAATGGGAGTCCATGTTGATACAGAAAGATGCCATTTTTACTAAGTCACTTTCTACCACCCATATTTTACTCAATGTTAAATAAAGTTTTAATGTAAACAAAAATGTGTATGAATATTTTTCAAATCCAAAGATACTCATCTCATCCCAAAATAAATAATAAAAGGACAATATAAAACCTTTACTTTTCAACAGCAGATCGTTTCTGTGATTTTGACTGATAATTTAATGCCATCTTAGTTTCCATGCCGGTGTATATAGCAACACCTGAAACCAGAAAAACTGTTTTAACAAAGGTTTTGAATGCAAATGTTAATGAACAGCACAAGATCAAGAAGTATATACAATCCTGACTTCAATTAAAAAAAATCTCATTGCTAGCTACATACTCTACCATTACATCATGCCTTGGCCATTTGAATAAAAAATACTGATTCAGGTGAAATTCAGAAATTACAGTTGTAACAAGTTGCTTACCATTGACCTTGAATCCACAACAGCTATGCCAGCTGCAGTCTGTTTTAGGCATCAATATACCATGCTCAATAAGGACCTCAAATTATGCCCTACTCTCAGAAGGGAATTTATCTCTGAATTTAGACATTTTTGAATAGTTGACATATCACGGAATCACATATTGGTGAATGTATAGACCTTTCTTCCACAGAGGTCTAAAAACTTTTGGTTTCTTTACCTGAGGGGACAGACATTGAGTGCTGTTACCTACTTGTTCAATGACGGCCTGAACCACCAAAAGGTTTGGGGCAGGATGAATGAATAACAATACTGTCACCTTTTCTGGGACAAAGTATCTCTTTTCTGCTCTCTGAGGAGTAAAGATGCTGGAGCATGCCACACAAGCCTGTCATGCTCAAGGATGGCACTGTTAATAGAGTGCACCACTCTGCTAGGTCCTGCACTGCGTAATATATCCAAGAGTCTGTAAAGTATTTCCTGAACTTCCTCCATAAGAATATGGAGCTTACCGATAACTTCAACAAATCTTGAAACCATTTTTAGTTATCTGGTGCAGAACAATGGACTTCTAGCAAAAATCTTCCAGACTCAGGCACATTGAGCATACCTGTACCAACAGTAAATGCACATAGTGGCTAGCACTAGAAGCAGCAACATTTGCATTTCATTTCTAATTCACATTTTTTCATCTTGAAGCTACACAACATTCTTCACAATTCTTTTATTGGACAAAATGCAACAGGACAAAATATTTTTGAATAGTCCAAATTCTAATTCTAAATTATCTGTCCAGCTTCAATTTTAGAAACTAAATGATACGTTGTAAGAAGTATTCTAAACAAGCCTAAACTACATGATGTATCCAAACACAAAAGAAATCCACAGATTTTGCTCTCTTCAGCAGAACCTACTCATTCATTTAGAAAATACTACAGTTTTGCACAGCCCCATTAATAACATCTTCAGAGAGTAAAGAAATAGAAAATTAGATACAGCAATTATAATCAACTGTAAACAAAAATGTGTTCAAGGTACATATTAAATCAGATCTAATGTGTACAGGGTCATAACTCATTGCTAAAAATAAGACACTCCAGTATGTTTCTGTGCTAGGATAGTTCCATACACTGGGTGTGTTATTAACAGGGTCAAGAGCAAATGCTCAAAAAGTAGCAATACTTGAGCTTGAGATGCATCTTTACTGAGTTTATAAAATAGTCTTATGAAATTTAAAATAATAAAAAATACAAATTAATTATACCAATTTCATTGTTTTTAATTCCAAATAAAGAAGTTCCTCAACACCTCTCCTCTAATAATTTCCTGCTGGGTTTTTTTGGAGAGAGAAAGGTAAAAAAAAATTAATTTTCTAGATTCCTTGCCATTCATATTATCCCCTCTTGAAAACAGAAGGTGGTGCATGATGAGAGATGTAGCCAGACCAAGGAGCCCACCCCATAGAGGAGAATGGGAACATGAAGCAACTAAAAAAGCGGTTTCTCGCATTGTGCAGTAACCGGGTTCTGAGAGAGAAGTGCCCCTGTGGGTGCTCCACTGTAAGTGTATTGGTGCTCTGTGCTTATAGTTGGGTCTTTTTAGCAGCAGTACCATGACTGCCAATGTGCATGTACGGTGCCGTCTCGCACCCTAATGATGTGCTGGCGTGCGCACATCATCAACTGTCCCTCAGTTCCTTCTCTACCGCGGAGAGATGTTAAAACTCCAAAGCAGAGGGAAGGAGAGAGGGTCATGGAGCACCCACAGCGACATCCATCTTGAACACCAGTTACTGAACAAGGTGAGTAACCTATTTTTCTTCTTCGAGGAGTGTCCCTGTGGGTGTTCCACTGTAAGTGACTACAAAGCAGTGCCGAGAATTTGGAAGGAGGGGTTTTGGACATTTAGAATGAGTGACAGATAGCACTGCCAACCCAAACTGAGTGTGTTGTGAGGCATACCTTTACAAAACGTTATTCCCTAGATAGGTATGCGCGGAAGCCCATGTTGCACCCTATGAATGTCAGCAATAGGAACATTGTTAAGAAAAGCTGTAGAGGTAGCAACTGCTCTGGTAGAGTGAGCCCTTATTTGGTCTGGGAGTGGTACTTTATTGATCGAGTAGCACATCTTAATGCAGATGACTATTTGAAGAGTCTTTGTTTGGAAATGCCTTGATCTTTGGAACACTCTGCTATTGATAGAAAAACATCTACATTGCTTTGTTCTTTCTAGGTACAAGACTAATGTGTGATGGATGTCTAAGGAGTGAAGATGAGAGGCATTGGCATGTGCATGAGGTTTTTGGTAGAAGACAGGTAAATACATTGGGTAATTAATATGGAACGGAGAAACCACTTTGGGGAGAAATTTTACATGAGGCCTAAGCTTCACAGCTTGTAAAATATTGCAAATGGAGAGTCAACCATGAGTGCAGTGATCTCGCTGATTCTCCTTGCTGTGGTGATGGCTACAAGGAAGGCAACCTTTATTGGAAGATGTAAAAGTGGACAAGTTGCCATTGGTTCAAAGGGATGTCCGGTCAGCATTGTAAGGACGAGGATTAAGTCCCAGGAAGGCAGTGTTTGTCTAAACAGAGGGAGTCCTTTCAAAAACCCTTTTGTAGTTGGGTAAGCAAAGACTGTATGTCCTTCTATTTGGGGTGTGGTTGCTTGATATCACTGCCAAGTGAGCTTTAATTAAGGAGACTGGGGTCCCTGTTTCTTTAAGGAAAGCAGGTAATCTAACAATCTTGGTACAGGAGCTGAGCGTGGTGATACTGAGTTGTCTGTGGTTGATAGAATAAAACATTGCCATTTTTGAGTGCAGGTTTTTCTAATGCTTGGTTTATGGCTGTCCATGATTAACTGTTGGACTTTTTCCGAATAGGTAGATTTTGATGTACCTAGCCCTGAAGGAGACAGGTTTTAAGATGCAAACTCTGGACATGTGGGTGCAGGATTCAGCCTGAGTCCTATGAGAGGATGTTCAGGACTTATGGAAGACAAAGTGGAGGAGCTATAGCCATCTGTCACTGGTAAGGGAACCAGGGTTCTCTGGGCCATGTAGGTGCTATTAAGATCACTTAAGCCCTGTCCTGCTTTTTTTCTGGTATGGGAGAAAAGGCATATATGAATCTGCCTGTCCAGCAATCCCCTAAGGAGTTCCTGCCTAGGCCCACCCTGGAGAATCACCTGGGGCATTTTGAATTGTGACATGTGGAGAACAAATCTAGTTCTGGAAAGCTCCACCTTTGAAATGTGGTATGCAAAATCTGAGGGTGGATCTCCTACTTGTACTTCTGAAGAATGCTTCTGCCGTGACATTTTGCAATCCTGGAAGACAGACTACCGAAATGTTCACGTGATGCTCAACGCACCAGTGCCACAGTGCCATGGCCTCTTTGCATAGATGATAAGTCCTGGCACCTTGACATTTTATATAAAACATGCATGCTGTGTTGTCCATAAGGATTTTACTGTTTTGTTGTGAATGAGAGGGAGGAAATGTTCGCATGCATGTCTGACCGCGCAAAGCTCCAGAATGTGGATGTGGAGCACTGACTCTGGTGGAATCCATCTTTCCTGAATCTTGTGGTCCTCCAGATGCACATCCCAGGAAGGACCTGGTATTGGTAATGGAGGGAAGGAAATCTCCTCATCCTCACTTGAGAAAGGTGGAGCAGAGTTAGAGGCGGTGACAAGCTGGCTCAGCCCCGCAAACACCGGAGTGGCATCAGTACGAAGAGAGGGGTTCCCAGGACCGATGTAACTGCCAGATCTTCCTATGTGGTCAAGGGGCGCAGCATGGAGAATACTGGTACCGAGGGTGCTGGCATAGTTTTGGTACATGTTGGTGTCTGTCCATGCTGTTGCTAGTACCAACAGCATCAACGTCTCTGTGCGTGACTCCAGTACCGTTTTCGTTGGGGACTGTACTGGTGGGTCTGAGTGGCCCGCAGTACTGGTCTGCTGTACTGGTTTCAGTGCTGATATTTTCAGTGCCGACAGTGAAGGAGCTGTCTTTTTAGGTTTTCAAGAGGAGACTGCAAGGCATGCTTTCTTAGCTGGCACTGCTCCTTGGGACTTGTCCGCACTGGACATGCCCGGAACCTGCCAATCTCCAAAAGCCAGTGCCAACAGTACCAAGGATGACTTTTATTGTGGGGATACCTTTTTAGTTAGCCTCTCAGTACTTGGAGATGATGTTTGCTTCCTCTTTGAAGTCATCTTAGCTGAAACATCTTGAAGCGGTACTATTATCCTTCGGTCCAAAATTGCAGGTAGGAGAAGTCTGCGGTGGAATGACTTGTGACTCTGATTTTGAGGCTGGCCTGATGGTCTTCTCCATCATGAGAAATTTTAGCTGCACATCTCTGGCCTTAAGAGACCCGGAGGAGAGCTTTTTGCAATGGTGACACTTCTAGGAGGAATGATCCTTCCCCAGGCACCGAATACATTGAGCATATCCAGCCAAAGCAGGGATGGACAGCCTGCAATTAAGGCATCTTTTAAAGCTTGGCATAACTGTAGGGCTAAATAGAGGGAAAGGGGTTAGAAAGAGATCGAATTTTCTTTTATTTTTAAGGAAATAGGAAGGGAAGATACCCAAATAACTCTAAAGGAAATGCTATATAGATAAACTATGCTCACAACAATCTTATCTGAAGAAGTGAACAGGATTGCTGCTGGGTTCCGACCAAGCCTGATGCGGCTGAGAAGGAACTGAGGGACAGCTGAAGATGCATGCCTGTCTGCATGCTTGCTATAGCGCGAGACGGCACCACACATGCAGTGTCGGCATCCAGTGTCGGCTGCTAAAAAGATCCAAATATAAGCCCAGGGGTGCCGAGACACCTACCAGTGTTCCCTGTAAGCTGAGTGGCAGCACAGCTTTACAGGTGATTAATCAGCCCCGCCCAATCAGAGGCTCAGAGTTCCATGCATAGAGTTGACTGTGTGGAGCTGATTTATCACCTGTGAAGTTGTGCTGCTGTGCAGCTTAGAGGGAACACTGACACCTACAGTGGAGCACCTACAGGGACACTCCTCGAAAAACTACAACTTCCATATTCCATTTTTTTCCAGTTTTTTTGGTGATTGGTTTATAAACATAAAACTGAAATTTTCAGCAGAAAGCAGAAACTTTATAGAAGGTAAAACAAGTTGAGATGAAAATCTAATTCTCTGTTGAATAGCTGTTTTAAGAGAAAATGTTGGTCAGCACTACGTCGATTAGGTTGGGGTAACAATTCTCCTGACCTAGTGATTTAGCAACAGAGACTGAACATTTTCCAGTGGTTCATTAACTGATAACACAATTGGGCTTTTGAGCACACAGTGATAGACTGTCACATCCACAGCGAACCATCAACTTTATGAATCAAAGCTACACATTTACATGCAGAATTTAGGAGTAATTTCCTTCCAATGTCTATTATTGATAGCGAATACTCAGAGATTACTATAAGAAACAAAGGGTGTCACTGCTCTTGTATGTCAATTGTGATTGTCTCAGTTGTTATGACACAGTTGCACTCTGTGGTGCAGATGTAGTTCAGGCAATGCAAGGGAAAATTTATGCCCAAGTAATTATAACTATAGATTTCAACTTGATTTAATGTTTACATTTTAACTGAGAATGCATTTTCAGAATGTATTAATTCAAATATTTACCAAAGATTCTCTCTGTGTTCTTTAAAGTAGCTCCTCTAAGAAGCAGATTTTCAGATCCTAAAGGCCTACAAAAGATAAGAATGATAAAAAATATGGTAAGTGTTCAGAAAGAGAAAACAGATTGTTATGAAAAAGTCACAGAAACATAACAGACAGCTTAAGAAAATAATGTATCGCTAATTTGTTTAAATGAAAGTCCACAATTAACAAGCAAACAACATTTGCTGTTTTCATTTGGGATTTTTTACTAAATATTTATGGTCAAGATTTTTAGATATATGAATTGCTAAAGTTAAGCTCTTAAAAATTCATAAACACCTAATAAAGTAAGCTGATTTACAGAAGTGTTGATTATCCAGCAGCTAGTGCTGATTTCAGATTGAATTTGGACCATAAATCTCAATACACAAAGATAACTGAAAAAATGCATTATGGAGTTTGTTTGAATGGTACTGTCCAAGATATACATGCCATATTGTAATCAATTTATTTTGATTTATTTCTCACTTCTGAAAATTGTACAGTCTATTTTTGTTCCCTGATTACGATGGGAAACTTTACTTATAAAGACTGCTGCTTTCAAGCTCTTTTTCCCTCCCATAGCTGCAAAACATTTGATTGAACAAAAGAGTTTTTAGCCTCAGACTGTTATAAGAATGCTTACGTCATCCGAAGATTTGATATACTTCAAATATCTTAAGAGAAGCAAGTATTTTTATAATGCATGCTGGGAATCTGCACACGAAATATCAGCAAATCATTGAAAACTATTTTATCTTGTTGAATTTAAAGACTTATTTTGCTTAGTCCTTCACGGAAACCAATGATGAAGGAAGTTTTAATTTGAGTCAACACTGAACTGTAAGAGTACTTAAGAACTGTGCTAAAAGGTGCTAGGTTTTAGATGTAAAGCCTGGACCTGACCTGATCACTTGTAGATATTTCATGACACTATCAGGTACTTCTGTTAACAGTGGTGTCTGTACCATTTGTATATGGGAAGGTTATTTCTGGTACTCTTATTCATCATTTCTCTTTTCTCCTACCCTAGCTGGCATAAGTCTTCTGGACATCATTCAGATGATACCAAAATCAGGAAATAGGAGGAAAATATCTGTCAAACCTAGTCAGTATATAAACCCCAATCTACCCCTCAAGAGCCCGAGGGGGAGGTGGGAACGATGTAGAATGGGAGAAGACTATAATGAACAGTATTACTAATGTCATATATCCTCCTTCTCCCACCCTAACTAGCAAAAGATCATAGAGATAGCAGATGTCATCCCAAAGGAGGGTTTACATGTAGCAAAGGTTGGAAAACCAACTAGCCAAAAAAGCATCAGCAGCAAATAAAACAACCTGCCAGTAGTGACAGCTGAAAGCGGACAGCTATGAATAGATGATCACTATCCAAATAGAAGAGGCAGGACTCTCAACCGTCCATGCACCAGATTTTGCCATCCAAGAACATACCACAAGAAGAGTAACACATACGATGCAAGGACAAGCTTTTCACAGTTTGGCTATGAAACAAAGCTATGAGCTTTGGTTATGAGACATAAAATACAATATTTCACCTATAGTATTTTTACTGGTAGCCTTGATTTTATTGCATGTCTGAAAGCAAAGCGAACAGTTGCTTAGAGTTTTAGCCATGAACTATATTGAAAAGAGAAATATTACCAATGCAGGAATCTTTTTGAAACTTGCCTATAAAATGCTGTGAAGATGCACTGAAAACAGCATCATAACAGTTCATCCCTGTGACCAAGTCTCCTGGGCAGCAGGGTGACCTAGTGGTTAGGTCCCGGAATTAACTGTCGGGAAAGGGGTGCAGACCAGTGCCACTGGTGCCCCAGGCCAAGGAACTCCGACCCACTATATTAGTACAGTCCTTTAGTTTGGAGCTTGGCCCCAAGAATCCACCCTCTTAGTGAGGGTTTCTAACAGGTTCCCCCTCCTTTGTCCCAGAGGGCGTGAGGTGGAGGCTTACAGTCTCTGGTAGCTGTACAAGTAGACAGGCTTGGGTTCAGGTCCTGCAGACAGCAGAACCACCCTCCTGTCTCCTTGCTGGTCAGGCCCTATCTGACCCAGGCTCCTTCCTTTTATCCTCCCTCCAGGCCTGGAAATGGCTGCAGATAAAGCAGGGAGGGGTTAGCTGGACAAAAATGCTTTGTTTAACCCCTGCAATACCAGGCCCTCTTCTCTTCATTCCCTCACAACCCCCAATCTCCAATATTCAGCAAATTAAGATGCACTAATCTAAGAAAATGCTGTCATTGCTGATTACTTCCAGTTTCTGCTCACAAAGGGCACTCAGCAATTTTCTCTGAGAAATCTACAATATAATAGATCAGCTCAATCACCATCCCTCATGGCTAGGTGCTTGGATTTGGAGAAACATGGTTGGTCTCAGATAGCAGTTCTAGTTCATTTTCCATCAATCAGTTTATAGGTCAAATGTAAGCTCCATTTTGCCCACTTCTTCCTCCTGTCTTCCCTATCAAGGCCCTCACTACAGAGGGAAAGAGGATCTACCTCCTATATATGCTTATGTCCAGGTCTCAACCCAAAAATAACAAAAGCAACAGGATAAAACTTTTTCTTTTGTGGCTATTTGCAGGGAGCCAGTAACCAAGGGGCCACCCAGGGCTTTGCATTCTCAGAGTGCCTCCTATTAAGCCCTCTGATTAACATCAGTATGTGACTGCAGGTGTGGCAATTCTCTGGAGTAATGAGCCCACTGGATGAGGAAAACTCCTGCTATTCCAGCTCTTCCTGTTCCTCTCTGCTTAGCTTGTCAAGGTGTTCTGGTTCCCTCAGGATACCTGTGTGCCCCATTAGATGTAAGTGCTTGCACAGGTCTAACTGATCACATCTGAAAACAGGATTGCACAACTGTATCTGAGAAGCCTATTTCAGGTAGAAAAACAAACTATTGTAACTTGAGCAAACTGGAAATGCAAATCAATGAGACAGTGAATTATAAAACCCCGCAATGCGATTTTTACAAAGGCACTTCAGTACACTACAGTGCCTTAAGACCAGGCTTGTCCTCCACTTATGACCCCATTTTACCTTTTGCTTGCTTTGGAGGATAGGCCCTTCAAACAGCATAGATTCCAAGGCAGACCCTGGCCTTCCCCACCACTCTGAGCTCATTTCCACTTTCATAATCTTCAGAGCTTCCTGCTCCTTCAGGGGCATTGGCTTTTTCATCCCCTCCCCGCAACTCTGTTAAAAAGTCAGTCCAATGTGATGCTTCCTCCTCTCTGCAAACCATGGGTGAGAGGTACGCACTGCACTTCCCTCAATCTTGTGGGGATACCTGCCTCTTAGACTTCTCTTGAATCTAGGAAATTATTAGTAGTCTCTGAACCAACATGCTGGAGTTTTGGGTTATCCTATGTGACCTGAAGTCCTTTTTCTAGCGCATCCTGTCTCCTTGCTGGTCAGGCCCTATCTGTGGGATTGAGGAAAAGGAAAAACTTTTGGTGGAGCCAACCAAAGTCACCCTTAAGCAAACTCAGAGATAGCTCCTTCAGGCACTGCTGGCTACTTTCTACAGATGTTAGACTGGACATTCTCTTCCCCTCTCCCTTCCCCTCAGAGCTGTCTATTTGCTTCAATCCCTTTACTTAATCTCTTCTCCTCAGTTTAGCTCTACCCCCTTCCATTCTTTCTGTTCTCAATTCCTTCCTTTGATATCCACTGTCCATCTCCCATTTAGCTACCCCCCCCCTCCACACACATAATAAAGCCATGGACTTTGCTTGCTATTTGCAAATGAAAATTCAGCTCACTTTGCTTGCATATAATTACTATTTTCCTACCCTTTTTTTGTCTATTTAGATTATAAACTACTTTAGGGCAAGGACAGCCTCTCAATCTTATATGCAGTGTTTAGCGCAGTGCCCCCCCCCCCCCCCCAAGGGCTACATAATGCAAATATCATCCAAACTGCAGTAGTATACATGAACAGGCAGTACAAATATGTAGCTCCATGTTTTTTTTCCTTCTCCATTTTCTCTACCCCTCTCAGAACTGTCCCTCTCTTAGGCCAGGGAAGCTCCTGCATAAAGTAGGAAAGTGGAGCCTGCACCTTGAATCTTCCAGCAGTTGCCAGCAGTTGAGTCCAGAACAGTCACTTGGCTTGACTACAGTGAGACAGCCATACTAACTGCATTTTGGAAAGTACTCCTGTCCCCAAACCATAGGGAAGTTACATTGGCCTGAGATACATATCTTTCTCTCTCTCAAATTTTTCATTATTTTAAGAAGCTTTGTTGTTATAGGAAACACTAAGTTTGTGACTTCCCAGTGTTATGTGCAATGTGAGACTCCTAGCCTGCAAACTCCTGCCTGTGTGAAGTCTTGTTGATTTTGACAGCCTCTGTCTATGAGGTAAGATCAAAGCCCCAGAAGTGCAATGTACTGATAGTATGAAGGACAAAAGCATATGACTCCTGTTCTCTGGGGTTCCTCAGAATAATGAATCACGTTTAAGGTTGAGGTCCTGATCTTCAAGTCACTCAATGGTCTAGGCCCCATATACCTAAAAATTCCTTAGACATAGGCCATTGTTGACAACTCTACTCCTGAGGCAGAATGGAACTTTCTATTGTATGGGTGAAGCTCATCTTGCAGGAGACAGACTGAGGAATGAACTCAGTACCATCACATTCTATTCCATGTGCAAGCTGCATTTCTTTCACCTTGCCTTCTTTAACAAAGCAATATCTATATTAAAAAGAAATAACTAAGCCTATCAAAACTCTATGTAAACAAAAAACAATATACTGCACACACAATTCTTCCCCTGCAGAGAAGATGAGAAAGAATTAACTGCATGTGACAGATGGTAGTCATGTTGCTTAATGTACTCTTAGAAACTGCTGAGATCCTACAGGGAGAAGGGCAGCACAAGAACCTACGTAGAGCAATACAAATAGAATAAAATGAAGCTATTTGAGTAAACAATATCTGAAATATCTATAAATCGTGCATGCAAAACAATTAGGGATTGTAAACAACACTATAAAAATACTCTAAATCAATTATTAAGCTTACATTCAGACGTCTAATACAGACAACCACTAAGTGCTATCAAATCAGATTACAAACCTAATATTCAAAAGAAAATGTAACATAAAAAGCTTATTGAATAGAGGAAGCATAAAATATTGACTATACACAAAAGTGAATTTTGTAAACTTTTAAAATAAATTCCTACAGAAAAACCAAAACACCATACTTTTCCCTCAAGATCCCCATATTCAGATATAAAAGAAACCTAGATATTACATGTTAAATAATTCCTCTCTCTCATTTACCTTACAATAGGTTCATTGCTGTCATGGTAAACATTTATTCGACCAACGAATCTGTAAGAGGAAAGGTACTTAGTATCAATGCCTGTTATTAATTTATTTTATACATAAACACATGCACACAAGCACATACAACTTGAGAAATATTTGTAAAACATGTTAAAAATATGTATTTATGACAATCTGAAACTTAGTATGCACAGAAACTGCATCTCACTTCTAAAAATGTGCAAAAATACAGTAAGTTGAAGATTATTTTTTTTAAATTGTCTGTGAAGGCTCTACATTCTATAAACAAGCTCTTAATGAAATGTTAACAGTTCAAGTTGAAATTTTCCATTTTGGGAGTCTACCTTTCTTTAAGAAATTTCAGCTTACATGTTTGGCTACTTCCAAAACTGAGACTAGAGTTGCCAGGTGTCCGGTTTTCACCCAGACAGTTCGGTATTCAGGTCCCCCATCTGGTAAAAAAAAACAACAGAAAATACCGGACATATGAAATGTCTGGTATTTCCTGTTTCCCTCGGACAGAAGCCCAGCGGGGACAATTTTCCCCTGTAGCGTCTGGCGAGGGTGGGGGAGTAAGGAACACGGGAAGCCCAGTGGGGACAATTTTTCCCTGCTGCTTCTGGTGAGGAGCGTAGGGCATTTAAAGACGCAGTGCCTTTTTCTTTTTTTTTCCCCTCAACAGAATTTTTTCCCAGTGTTTTTTTTTGTGGGGGGTGGTATTCAGTATTTTTTGTTAAACCATCTGGCAAGTTCATTAAATGTTATATAATAAAGCCTGAAAATGTGGGTTATTAAAACATATTAAACTTTTTGCAAACTTCACTTTCATAAGCCAGCATTGAAGACATCAGTTATAACAGCGATAACAGCGAGTCAGTTTTAAGTTTGTATGTAACAAAGGTGAAAACGGTTTGAAGGTGATTTGTGAATCTCCTGATTAGAGAGCATTTATTAATTGATTTTCAATTCCTGAAAGAGACTTTTACTTACCGTAACTGTAATTTTTTGAAACATGAGGCAGCTGTGTATTCCACAGATATGGCCTGTGGGCTGGATTAGGCCCACCAGGCCTTTGGATCTGGCCCATGGCCTGCCCTCCTGGGACCCTCAGGCAAGCTCCCTATCTGCCACAGTCTCAGGTCGCTCAAAGCAGCCGATTGCTCCATGTGCCTTTTTGGCCAACAAGACCTGCGATGATTGTGCTGGTGGTGGGGAAGTGCATAATGTCTTCCCCCTCCTCAGGGTCGAGAGGCACGTGGAGTCTTGATCTGGGACTGCGGCAGGCAAGGAGCCTGCCTGAGGGTTTCACTGAACTGCTTGCTCAGAGCTACCTAGGTTAGCGCCTCCCGTCAAAGCCTGTATCTGGCATCTCACCTCTTCCCACATCCTGTCTCCCTGCCCCAAGCCACCACACCCTTCTGTCTCAGGTCACCATACAAACCCTCTGCACCTCTCTTCACCAAGGTCACAGCTCCCTCCCAGACCTTGTACACCCCATTGTCCAAGAATCCTGTCCCACACCCATTCCCACCTCCTTGATTCTGCAACCCCTGCTGCACAACAGTCCCTTTTCCCCAAGCTCCTTTCTCTATCCACCCTCTATCCCTTACCTCACACCCCCTCCACAGAAAAGTGCAGCCATTGACCGCTTACCTAAATCTTGGAATGCAACCACCCATCAAAAATTTTTGCCCACCCCTGGTATTTAGGTCCATGCATGCCCAGCACCACTGGAGCTGAATAATTTTTGCCACCTGTTGCAGTCAGCAGGTGTGCATTTGTGGCCATAACCCCTCTCCCAGTTAAAATGATGTGCCTCTGCTCTTGCTGAATTTCTCCTTACTAACCATAGCTGGAGCCAGAACGCTATGTGGTTAACTTCACAATGCCTTGGTTTTTTTTTACTTAATTGTACTAATTATACATTGTTAGCTAGTACCCTTAATAATAGTGCTAGATAGCCTTATTGTTTTCCCAGGTAATGTGCTCACCAGGGTCTAGAAGTTGTGTGTCGGGGATGGAGGTATGCAATCCCTAATGGTGCTTCCCTATTTAGGCAAGGCTCATAACAAAGAGGCATTTGTTTACAAAATGGACTCAGGTAGTGAGACATAATCTCAAGCAGGCCAGGAAGTCTGTCTCAGTACCAAGACCTTGCGGAGGATTAGAAGCTGCACTCAGTCTCGGTGAGTGGTACTGGTTTGCACTCTGGGACTGGCCTATCACTGAAGAGGTGACACTACTGCCCCTTGGGTGTGCCAAGGACAAGGCATAAAAACTAATCAATACCATTCCAGGTTTTACAGAGACTCTTCTTCCTCTTCCAAGATGGGTAAGGCTATTGCCCCCAGCACACTGAAAGGAGCAGATCCTTCCCACTGCTCCCCAAACCTTTTCAGGGGCATGAGAGACCCCATACCATTGACTCCAGTTCCGGTCACAGAACATTCATTGGATCTGGTATGAACAAGGGTAAATGTAGCAGTGCATGTTTCCACATTGGTGGCATATTATAAAGGTGGCAGATCTCTTTTGCCTTTATATCCCCAGCTCCATGTTGGTCAAGGAATTTGCCAGGACTATGGCATTCTCACCACCTGGATGGGCAGCTGAACCTTGGAAGTGAAGCCAATGCTGAGCTCAGCACACTCCAGAGTGCTTTGCAAATAGGCAATCAGAGTGTATCAGTTCTGCAACAAGGAGATTATTGCTCTGGTAGCAGATCTCTTCCCTGGAGCCCAGAACCATCTCATGGACCACCGCAGCAGGAATTTTAACTCGAGTCATGAGTGGTCTCTGAAGTCCAGTTTTCTGCAAGACATCTTCACTACTTGGGAAGCCTCTTCTATAGAGGTGATACACAGGATTTTCCAGCTACTTGTGTGCTGCAAACACTGATCAGCATTAAGGCGCTGTCCAGAATCAATAGTGCTGATGTGTCACCATTAACTGAAGCAGAGAAAGATTAAGATTTGGGTTTTATGTAAATTAATAAAATTGGACGGGCAACAGAGAAACATAATGTTAAGGTGCATATAAGGATTTATATAGTTAATAAAGATAGTTTCAAGCAGTTCCTGCTAGGGAAAACAAGATGGCAATTGCAACCAAGGCTGTGAAAACCAAAATGGAGGCCTTAGAATGATTTAGCCAATAGCAAGAAGGCAGGCTGGAATAACAAAAAGGTCATTCCAAAAGAGGTCAGCAAGGCAGGACACAGCTTTTCAAACAGGTCCATCTTTAAAGCACAGGTTATCAATCATGTCCAGTTTTGACTGACAGCAAGAGGGCTTAAAGTTGATTGGCTGATAAAGACAGGGATTGAACAACGAACTGATCAGAACAAATCAAAATCACCATGCAAGGCAGGGAGCTGACAGGCTTTAATTTGTCTGTGAAAGTAGAAAAGTACTGGTGTGTGTATGGGAAGAAAGTGTTGGAGTGGACAGAAATAGGAGAGAAAGAAGTCCACTAAAAGTGATAAATTGCTTAAGAAGCAAATAAGTGGTGGGAGAACAGCAGCAATACCAATACCATTTTAACAGTGCAGAAAGAACAGTCAGAGAGAACGGAAGACATTAAAGAAGCAAGCATGATTCTGATAAATATATAATGTAATATGTAAATGTGTGTATAGGGCATGCAAAAAAGCTGGATGATTATGTATGTTTTACGTAGAGTTTTACTATTTAAGAACTTGCTGTCAGCATCTTTGTATGTGATTGGCCATCAGACAGGGAACAAATAATTTAAAACTGTTTCCAAATTGTACGATATTGCAATTTTGTGTACTTTAATGTGTATCTCTAGGATTTTATGCCTTTGTTAAAAAATCATTGGTTTATTTCTTCAATGCATGTTTTCAATATGCTGTGTTTTCCTAAAGTCTATTATAGAGTTTTTGTATTAGTAACTACTGCATTAAATAAAGGCTATTTTTGTTTTTGAAAAACTATAGCCTGAGTGCTAGTCCTCTGAATGGAAGATTGTATCCTGGGAGTTAACAGAGCTAGTCTGTTCTGGGGAGCCCTCTAACAGGTCTGAGATAGTTACACACTTCATTTCTCTACAGAGGAAAAAGGATTGTAAGCTGTCTAAAATCCCATCCAGCAATATCGTCAGTCTATCCAACTACACATTTAGCCTGGCAGAAGAGTCTGTCCTATCTCGGGGACTCTCTTTTTGCCCCACCATCCCCACAAACATGATACAGATCTGCGGAGATCTGGAAGCCTACTTTCACCGTCTCCGACTCAAAAGAATACTTTCAACACAACACTGAACAGCGCACTGACACACAGATACCCTCCCACCAATAGCAAAAGAAGAAGAACTCCACATGGACTCCTCCTGAGGGTTGAAATGACAGTCTGGACCTATGCATACAATACTTCCACCAACGTGCGCAGGCAGAAATTGTGGAAAAACAGCATTGCTTGCTTCATAACCTCAGTCGTGCAGAATGCAATGCCACCCACAGTCTCAGAAACAACTCTGACATTATAATCAAAGAGGCTGATAAAGGAGGTGGTGTTGGCATCATGAACAGGTACAGGAACAAATCAACACACTCTTAGAGCCCCGACCAGGGTTATTCTGTCTATTACCAAAGATCCACATACACAGAAATCCTGGATGCCCCATCCTCTCAGGCATTGGTACTCTCACTGAAGGACTGTCTGGATATATGGACTCTCTACTTAGACCCTACGCCACCAGCACTCCCAGCTATCTCCGTGACACCACTGATTTCCTGAGAAAACTACAATGCACTGGTGATCTTCTAGAAAACACCATCCTAGCCACCATGGATGTAGAGGCTCTCTACACAAATATCCCACACATAAATGGAAGACAAGCTGTCAGGGACAGTATCCCTGATGATGGTGGCTGAGCTCTGTGACTTTATCCTCACACACAACTATTTCAGATTCAGTGACAATATATACCTCCAAATCAGTGGCACCGCTATGGGCACCCACATAGCCCCACAATATGCCAACATTTTTATGGCTGACCTGGAACAACGCTTCCTCGGCTCTCGTCCACTCATGCCCCTTCTCTACCTAGGCTACATTGATGACATCTTCATCATCTGGACCCATGGGAAGGAAACTCTGGAAGAATTTCACCACGATTTCAACAGCTTCCTTCCCACCATTAACCTCAGCCTGGACCAGCCTACACAGGAGTTCCACTTCCTGGACACCACGGTGCAAATAAGTGACGGTCACAAACACCACCCTATACCGAAAACTTACTGACAAATATGCCTACTTTTATGCCTCCAGCTTCCATCCTGGACACACCACACGATCCACTGTCTACATCCAAGCACTAAGGTACAACAGAATTTGCTCTAACACCTCAGACAGAGACAAACACCTACAAGATCTTCACCAAGCATTCTTGAAACTATGATACCCACCCGAGGAAGTGAGGAAACAGAATAACAGAGCCAGACGTGTACCCAGAAGCCTCCTACTACAAGACAAGCCCAAGAAAGAAACCAACAGAACACCACTGGCCATCACCTACAGTCTTCAGCTAAAACCTCTCCAACGCATCATCGGTGATCTACAATCCATCCTGGACAATGATCCCTCACTTTCATAGGCCTTGGGAGGCAAGCCAGTACTCGCCCACAGACAACCTGCCAACCTGAAGCAAATTCTCACTGGCAACTATACACCACACCACAGTAACTCTAACTCGGGAACCAATCCTTGCAACAAACCTCGGTGCCAACTCTGCCCACATATTTACACCAGCGACACCATCACAGGACCTAACCAGATCAGCCACACCATCACAGGTTCATTCACCTGCACATCCACCAATTTAATATACACCATCACATGCCAGCAATGCCCCTCTGCTATATGCATCGGCCAAACTGGACAGTCCCTATGTAAAAGAATAAATGGATACAAATCAGATATTAGGAATGGCAATATACAAAAACCTGTAGGGGAACACTTCAATCTCCCTGGACACACAGTAGCAGATTTAAAAGTAGCCATCCTGCAGCAAAAAAACGTCAAGACCAGACTTCAAAGAGAAACTGATGAGCTACAGTTCATCTGCAAAATTGACACCATCAGTTTAAGATTAAACAAAGACTGTGAATGGCTAGCCAACTACAAAAGCAGTTTCTCCTCTCTTGGTGTTCACGCCTCCAGATCAGCTGCTAGAAGTGGGCCTCACCCTCCCTGACTGAATTAACCTTGTTATCTCTAGCCTTAATCTGACCTGCATATTTATACTTGCCTCTGGAAATTTCCACTACATGCATCTGATGAAGTGGGTCTTTGCCCATGAAAGTTTATGCTCCAATACATCTGTTAGTCTATAAGGTGCCACAGGACTCCTTGTTGCTTTTGCAGGTCTGAGAGAAGCATTTTTGTAAAATGCTGGCAATTCCTCTCAGGCGAGTCACCTTTTTTACCTACCAAACCAGACAAATTGAGGATTGAGTTGCATACGTAAGCAGACCATTATAGGGGAGTCTGGAATCTGAGCCTCAGGTAACAGAGGGAGTCCTCAGTCTTCTAAATGAGCTGACAATCAGCTTGGCTCTATGCTTTACCTATGATCCCAATCATTCCACAGGTCATCATCAATCTGAAAGCAAATTGGGTCAAGCTTATCCTCATTGCCTTGGCATGATCCAGGATGTTTATTTTCATCATTCAGCCTCCCATATCTCTTTCTCTTCATCCTGATCTGTTCATACAGAATCACAGATGTAGTCTGCACCCTACGTTCAGCTCCCCACATTTCATTGAAAGACTGAATGCTCAGTAGTTGAATGAGGACGACAAGCAATGTTTTCCAGCTGCTTGACAGGTCCTAAACAACAGCAAAAAGCCTCTACCAGAATGGACTATTAGGCAAAATGGAAATGGTTTTTGATGTAATCTTGACCCACGGAAATCAACTGATGCCGGCTTGCACCCAGGACATCTTGGAGAGCTTGCTGTATCCTTAGACGTGGGGCCTTATCTTAGCTCACTGAACGTGCATCTGGCAGTGATCTCAAGGTTTCATCCACCTGTTCACAGAAGATTAGTATTTTCCAATGCCATTGTAACAAGCTTCTTAAAAGGAATTTTTTAATCTCCATTTTTATCTCCAACACTAATTCCTATGTGTGACCTTAATACAGTCTCAGCAGCTCTGATGAGACCTCTGGTCAACACTGATAATCATTTGTCTCCTTCCATTTTACATGTGTCAAAGAAACTGCATTGCTAGTGACAATAACATTCACAAAGCGAGTCTGAGAGTTACATGCTTAGCCTCCTTATGCACAGAGGTCTAAAGACTAAACGACATCGATGTTTATGTCTAATGAAATTTTTCATCTTCGTTTGAACCAGGTTCAATATCTACCTGATCTTCTCCTAAGCCACATTCGTCTCTATTAGAGCAGCATCTGCATGTAGAGATCATATGACATCTAGCCTTCTAGACTAAACTCTGTCATGCTTTGCCTTGTCAATTTGTGTTGTATGTGGACTATATGAAGGGACACGCAGTCTCGTCACAAACAGTTACTAAATGGATAACATCGTATGAATACAAAATAGATGTGATTATGCCCTCTCTATTGGTGCAAGCTCTTTCTAGGAGAGCGCAAGCTACATTAAATGGCATTTTTAAGTGAAATCTCAATATTGAACATTTGCTGAGCTGCAAAAGGTCTTACAAATCTTTAAGGATTGCCCCTCTCACCAGGGTTCAAAATTGTCCCCTTCCGTTGTGAACCCTGGTGAGAGCATCACCAGGGGAAACACCTAACTAAGCTAGCTACCACTACTATTAAGAGTATTAGCGATACACAATTAGTAGTTCTAAGTCAAAACCTGTGGGATTGTGAGATTGCAAACAAGCATTTCTTAGCCCATGTTTTGAATATCTTAAAACATTAAGATTGGAAGATTTTTAAGAATCCAATTTACATGTCACTATTCATGCTCTTTACCTGCCTTTTGAATTTCCTCTCTGCTTGGATAGGACAATAAATATTGGTTTCACTTTCAAATTCTTATATTGCAATGTTTAGATTTCAAATACAGCAGGAGACCATTAGTTTGTTTAAAAAATAATCAGCAACTTCATGGGATTTTTGTTTAAAAGCCTTAAATTTAAATTTTGGGCTCCATTTGAATTGATAGCATTCCTTTAATAATCACATAATTTTATAGTTTGTTTTACAGGATAGCTTAATGGCATTTACTAAAGCTATAAAAATACAAATAATTTTCTTACTTATAAAGGTCAGGCTGAGGTTGTTCACATTCAATAGTAGCATGCAGTGCATCAATATCTTGTTCATTATGAAATGCCTTTGTATCTTGAACAGCACAGTAAGTCTAGAATGAATAAGAAAAATGTAATAAAAATTAAATAACCCAGAACACATGCAGTAACCAAATTAGTTATGTAACTGAAGGAAGAGGACTGAAGTAGGTAAAATTTTCCTACTTTGTGTTAGACTGTCAAGAGCCATGTAATATGATTCTCATTAAAAAAATCTGAACTTCCAAATACAGATATGGAATTTTCCTCTGCCGGTCCTAATTCACAGATAGTTCATAAACTGCAAAGAAAACTGAATCACTCTTTTCTTGCAATGTAAGCAGCCTAAATTTGAAGTGAAATGTATTTGCTTTTTCTTAGTCATTTACATAGAGATCCAGATGCCAAATGGAAGCATGCCTTAATATGCCTCATCTTGCACAAATCAGGATTGCACATATGGGAACACACGTGCACATTTCAAGTGAAATCTCAATATTTGACATTTGCAGGGCTGCCAAAAGTCTTCCATATATATACTTGCAAATCTTTAGGGATTTCCATGGACACCTAACATAGCTAACTAAGCTAACACTAATATTAAGAGTATTAACTACGTGGTGCCCATGTTGGGTGTGTTCAAAAGTAAGTACAGGCAGTCCCCGACTTACGCGGATCCGCACTTATGAACGGGGCTTTTCTCGCCCCGGAGCACACGGGCGGCGGGTCGCCACCCGTGTCCTCGGGGGCGAGAAAAGCTTCTCCCGATCTCCCTGGTCTGCTGGGGGGGTCCAGCAAAGCCGCTGGACCCCCCCAAGCAGACCAGGGACACCCAAGCAAAGCCGCCCAGGCGGCGGGACTCCTGCCGCCTGGGCGGCTTTGCTCCTGTCCCCCTGGTCTGCTGGGGGGGGTCCAGCAAAGCCACTGGACCCCCCCAGCAGACCAGGGACACCCGAGCAAAACTGCCGTCTGGGCGGCTTTGCTCCCGGGCAAACGAGCAAAGCCGCCCAGACGGCGGCTTTGCTCTGGTGTCCCTGGTCTGCTGGGGGAGTCCAGCGGCTTTGCTGGACCCCCCCAGCAGACCAGGGGGACAGGAGTAAAGCCTTGGAGCACGCCCACAGCGGGACAGCCGGGCACGCCTGGGCTGTCCCGCTGCGGGCGTGCTCCGGCTTTGCTCTCCGTCTCCCTGGTCTGCAGGGAGACGGGGAGCAAAGCCTTGGAGCACGCCCGCAGCGGGACAGCCCAGGCGCGCTTGGGCTGTTCCGCTGCGGGCATGCTCCAAGGCTTTGCTCCTGTCCCCCTGGACTGCTGGGGGGGGGGGGCAGTGCAGCTAGTGCCCCCCCCCCCAGCAGACCAGGCTTTTCTTGCCTACCCCTGGGGTAGAGCAGCTGGGGGCTGCCGGGTTGGTCCTGCAGCGCCGCTCCCGACCAACCCGGCAGCACCCCGGCTGCTCTGCCCCAGGCGTCCTGATTCAGCCACTGCTGGTCAGTTTCAGCAGCGGCTGAATCAGGACGCCTGGGGCAGAGCAGCTGGGGTGCTGCTGGGTTGCTCCAGTAGCGCCGAGGAGCTGCGCTACTGGAGCAACCCAGCAGCACCCCAGCTGCTCTGCCCCAGGTGTCCCCAAGTCAGCCGCTGCTGAAACTGACCAGCGGCTGACTGCCTCGGGCTTCCTGTAGTCAGCCGCTGGTCAGTTTCAGCAGCGGCTGACTTGGGGATGCCTGGGTTTCTTAAGTTGAATCTGTATGTAAGTCAGACCTGGCATCCAGATTCAGCCGCGGTTGAAACTGATCAGTTTCAGCAGCGGCTGACGCCAGTTCCGACTTACATACAGATTCAACTTAAGAACAAATCTACAATCCTTATCTTGTACGTAACCCGGGGACTGTCTGTATACATAAGCAAACAACAGTTAGTAAATTCCTCATAAAATAGCTCAATGGTAAGGAAATAAGTTAATCACAGTTTAAATAAAAAATACACAAACCAATATCTTTGTTTACATTGTAATATAGGCTGTTACTATGCATCGTATTCAAAAAAGTTTGTGTTTTAAAAATAAAAATAATATTTTATTACTTTATGGCTAGATTCACCATCCAAGCTTGCTGTTGTAACAAAACATGTTCCATCCCCTCTGCTGCTTGCCAGAAATATTAAGTCACATGGGAATGTTTCATCTTCTTTTACCATCACAATGTCTCCAACCTAAGAAAAATAGAAATGTCCCCCCACCCCATGTGTCTCATTAGTTAAACAGACTAAAGATCAGAGTCCAAGGATGAAACCTTGTCCCACTGAAAACTATGGAAAAATTCTCACTGGATATGATAGGGCTGAGATTTCACCACAAGACTATGCGTACAATTCTCAAAAGAAGTACTATATACTGTAGGACAATAAATAATAGTGAGCACTTGTATAGTATCTACCCTCTGAGGATCTCAAAGAACTTCACATCTTTAGGCCTTACAACATCCCTTCTAAATATGTATGTCTGTGATATTATCCCTATTTTATAGATGTAAACCCTGAGGCACAGATAGGTTACATATGTATCAGGTCAGACATATGACTCTAGAGTCTGACTCTGTACTTAAACTGAGTGTGACCCAATATTACTGGCTGTAGCTTTAGAGCTGGTTGAAATGATTTACGCTCTATTTTTTTTTATTGAATTTGTTTAGCAAAAGTTTTCATAAAAGTTCAGCTCTTTTCCCCCGTCCATTTCTGGTGGGCAGCAAATTAATTCATACCTCTGATACTTAACTGACACTTCCATAGACCTTGTCAGCAAGACTACTGGCTTCTAAGAGTGTGCCATCATACAACAAAGCAGCCCTCAAAGTCAAAGGATTATTTTAAAGATTCTCTTCACCCACCTCTGGCAGCATCTGATATATAATTTTAAACTCAAATTTAAGTACAGCAGGTCAACACATGCCAAAAAATTGCAAGAAAGCAGTCACTTGGGGGAAGGGAGTCAACACAAAATTTCAATAAAAATTTCATCAAAAATACATTTTGGAATGTTGATTAACTGAATATTTGACTAATGTGGATTTCTTGGCAGTGTAGGGATGTAATAGTGTAGTCGATTAACCGGTTAACCAATAAGTAAAAGCGTATAGGTTAATACTATAGACTACATGCATTTCCTCCTCCCCTCCCCCGACCCTTGCTAGTACATTTTTTAGCAGCCTGGCTCAGTTCTGGCTCATACCAGGTCTAGAATCTACCCCATCTGCAGCTCTGCATTTAAAACATATTAGGAGCCAGGTGGGCAGACGGTCCAGCTCAGTCTGGCTCACACTGGGTCCAGGTGCTCAGACCTCCCCGTACGCAGGGGTTGTTGCCACCCCATGCTGTTGCCTCTTTATCAGAAGTAGCAGCACTGGGTTTTTAAACTGGCTCCCCTCGTGGACCAGCTCCTGCCCGGCACCGCATGCTGCCTCTGATACAGTGGCTGCTGGCCCTGCCACCAGAGACTATAGAATAGTCTACTAACTGATAAAAATTCATGAGGTGAACTGATATTTAAAATCCCTATTGCATTGTCTACTTTATCATACAAGATGCCCTTTTCTAAGTAGTTTTCTAGTGAATCATTGTGCTCTTGTCAGGATTTTATTATGGTCATAAATGACTTTCATAATAGAAAATTATGGCATTAAAGACTGAATTTTGACATCACCAAACAAACTTTTAGAAGGCAAGCAATTCGAATGTTACAAATATTTTTGGTAATTGACAATGACTGAGTATAATAGTAAAAATCAAGACAGTTTAGGCAAGACTTGATAAAATGTATTTTTTACGTCTTCTGGAAGAAATTCCAAATGAATTAGCTCAGCAACTGACCCATCTTCTGTATCTATGCACTTTCAAATGATTTGGGTACTTCTGGTAAGTGGATTTTACATTAGAATTTTCATGTTAACATTTGCATTTGAGAAAACTACAACAGGGTACAATCACTGAATGAAGTGATAATATTTCAACCACAACTTTATTTAAGATTTTTCCTCAGAAGTCTTTATGATGCTGAAAAGGTACAAAGCAAGAATAATATTCCAATTGGGCTGTATCACCTTTGCAAGGAATGGAACTAGTTAACAAATTTTGCATCAGAACTGGATTAAAATGCTAATCATTGTTGCTTTTCTAGGTAGAGAAAGAAAAATTAGAACAGACGAATAACCATGAGTGAAGGGCTAAAAATTAAAAAGAATAATGAAAGGACCCGAATAGAGAAGCAACCCAACATAGGGAATGAATAGGGGAGATTCTAACAAAGCAAGGATTTTATTCTGATTTAATCAATGAGAAGGGGGAGTGTTAAGCCTGATCCCTAAAAAGAACTCAGAGTTAGTTGTTACTTACTCTTAATTTTCGGCTTTGCTTTCTAACCAGTTTTCCATGTTGAATGAAATGAACAGGGCATTGATTCATTGCATTGTCTGCTTTATGTCGAAGCCAATCTTCATAACCCTAGAAAACAATAAAATGCAAAGGAATAAAATTAAAGAAATGTATTTATCCACACTTTACATTGCAGTTGTAAGTGATAGCTTTCTTAGAAAAATAGTAAAAGAATTTTCCATTACAAGATAATAAAAAGTAAAACATATCTCTAAAATCTTTAATAGTTTATTACTAAACAAATCAGATGTGCTTAAACAATATAAGTGAAGGTAATCTGACTGTGTGAATAAGTGAAAAAATGCAGTCATTTCTTTTTCTCTGGTAAACTCTTGCTCAACTTGTATCCCTGCTTGTCAAAATGCTCTGAGGGGTTTCTATAAAGGCTGTTGCTTAGGAGACAGTGTGCAGTATGCATTTGGAAAGGTGGGGCTCAACATTAAAAAATTACAGGGCTGGAATGAACCACAACCTGGGTAGTTTCCCTGTTTGATTTCTGATTACACAGAACTACTATTTAGTGTACACAGTATACCAACCCTCCAGAATAAGTTTTGAGAAAGTCACCTTGCTGATGCCTATTTTTATTGATTTAAATTCCATGAATTTAAAGGATTATATTAGTTAGGAACAAAACCAAACATCGTTAACTCAATTTTCAAATTTTTATAACCATATTAAAAAATTAAAAAAAATATTTTTACTATTTTATTTCTTGAATAAACCAATGGATACTTTTTTGGGGGGAGAGGAAAAATCTTCCCTCCTCCTTTTCATCCTCTTCAAATCTCTCTTGCATGAATTCCACAGAAACTCCTAATATACACATAAAGGCCCGATGCTAAAAGTGATATTTAACAACAGAGCAAACCTACATAGATAGCAATGTTGCTTTAAATTCCCTGGAAATTCCTAGACACAAGGCAATAGATGTCATATATCCAGGGGCAGAACTCAGCACATTATTTACTATTAATGACAAGTGGAAGACGAAACAACAGCTACTAACAATACAAGCCCTGTCACTCTGTGATGCAGAACACCTCCGTGGATGGAGAGGCAGGGCTAGGAGTTCTTTGTTCTTTTTGAATGGGGAGGAGGCAGCTGAGAAAGGAGCAGAGCTCCTAGCCATGTTTCCAGCCCCTCCATAGACCCCCCCCCCTCTCTCTCTCTCTCTCTCACTCTGAACAGGGCTGGGATTGGGGGGTGAGATTGGCAATTCTGCTCCCTTCATCCCTGCCCCTCCCAGAGGGGAAAGGAGCAGAACTCCACCCACCAGTCCTGTACACACGTGACAGTTCCTTGCAGGGGCTGAGGGCTCTGTTTCTTTTCCTGCTGGCTCCTTTCCCTTTTATCTGTCATACTATCCCTGTCCTCTACTCCTAGGCAATGCGGTTGGGGAAAATCACATAGAGGGTTATGTGGTCCTCACATTCTAGTACCAGCAAAAACGTTTGTTTGGTTGCACCCTGCAAGCAGTCCACCAACATCTGCACCAGCTGTAGTTTTTGAGGGTTGTCATCAAGGGCACCATTTGGGAAGAACGATGGTGGTAGATGGGGAGCAAAAGCAATGAATACCAGGATGCTGTTGGCTCTTCTTTCCTTTCCCCAGAAAGTGAGAGGAAAGCACACAGCTTGCATCACTTACTTCTCTGCCCCTCTACTCACCAGCCAGGAGTGAAAGAAATGCTCATAAACTGTGAACTCACCCTTACTCTCTGATAGTCAGGGGAAGAGCAAACCGTTTCCTGGTACATGCTACTTTAGCACTGCCCTTCCCAAATGGCATCGTAGCCCTACGGGACTACAAGTGTAGTCTTATGTAGAAGACATTGCAAACCACAACAACAGATTGTTAAAAATAATCCACCAAATCTTAAGAGTAGGAAAGCCACCCTTAAAAAGATAGTTGTTGTGCTTCCCACAGCCACCTAGTGTCAGCAAATACTGAATTTAACAGCGAATATAGTCAGGCATGCAATGTGAAAGAAGAAAATGTTGCTGTTTGTAATTTCTATTGGTACCACTGAATGAGAAATTGTACAGTGAGTAGAGCCCTGCAGTGTCCCAGTCCAATCTGCTTCCTGTAGCTCCCATTGGCTAGGAACAACAATTGCGGCCAATGGGTGCTACAACTGGCCATACCTGCAGGCGCAGAGGTATATAAATAAAGCACCCGTGGCCCGCCAAGGAATCACGACCGGCTTATTGCCCACTCCTGCTCTATGGTAATTTTAATTTTAAAATCTTAAACTATTATATAGTATACTCATCATAAACTGTTAACGGTTTAAATACAAATTATTGCAATTCAAATATTTAAAAGTCTATCTTGTGCATGCTCTATATAAGTTTTCTATATTATACTGCAACAACTGTATGTTGGAAATTTCCTCACACAGATAACTATTTTCCCCCATAACTTAGTAGTATAATTCTTCCTCTTCATGTCCTCAAGTTTTTGAATAGGTAAGTGGATATTTAGAAACAAAAAGAAACAAACATCTGGCTGTGTTTAATACACACAACTGTAGAAACTATTCTCTGTAGCACAATTATACAAAGTACAAAATAATATTACAAAAAGTTCTGTTGCATAAATGAAAATAAGCAAAATCGTTTCTACTTAAAAGAGAGGCAGGTATCAAGTAAAGCTCTCAAAATAAGAAAGGATAATCTTCTCTTGAATCCCTAAGGAAATACAAATAGTTTATAAAGACAGGAAAATTTACATTTTCCTACAATCTTCAGTTTTACCCCCTCCCTCAAGAAAACTCTTACCTGTTTGATAGCTGTTACAGTGATGACAAAGAAAAGCGGAAGACCACTTGTTACTGGACTGGTTGGTGTATCAATAATTAACTGCAACACAAAGAATAATCATACCATTTCCAAAATATTCTTTTGTGAATGTAATGCAATCAGTTTTTAAGCATGAAATTTATATTTGCCTTTTTTTTTAAAAAAGCCCATAGTGCAACCATACACAAAGTAACTTTTTTAATAACAGGGAAAGTAAGTACAATAAGAAATCAAGATTATATCTATTGATAATATCACTCCACAAAACCATCTATAATTACTAATACAGGCAGTCCCCGGGTTACGTACAAGATAGGGACTGTAGGTTTGTTCTTAAGTTGAATTTGTATGTAAGTCGGAACTGGTACATATTGTAGGGGAAACTCTAGCCAAACATTTTTTTTAGTTTTGGATAGCATAGGGAAAGGTTAACTCCCCTCTAATGTTTGTTTTGCTGTCTGTTCCCCTGTTCAGAAGATTTCACATCTATTTCTGTCCCTGTGACAAACTCAGGACTAAAGGAGTAACTCATCAAATACCAAACAGCTCTGCACCATGCTTTGAGCTAATAGCTTTATTTCCACACACCACCCAGGGTTCTAGGAGGAGGGTCCTTTTTTTGCTAACACAATGAGGCCAGCACTTTGTTTGTTTTGGTGGAGTCTTTGTTTGCCCAGGGAGCCCAGCATGTATAGGGGGAGGAGGGGCGGAGAGGCTGCTTTTGTCTGCTGTTCGGCAGCCTGTTGCTCAGGGGAGGGGGCAGCCTGTTGCTGGCAGGGGATTGGGGGGGGCACCGGGCGTGGGGAGGCACTTTTCCTCTGCCCGGCAGCTCTGCGGGACCCCAGTCGGAGCCGGCCCGAGGAGGAGGAGGATCCTAGGACCCAGGTGAGCGAGCCCCGGGAATGCTGCTGCGCATGTGCGGGAGTTGCCTCACCCCGTTCGTATCTAGGGATCCGACGTAAGTCGGATCCACGTAAGTCGCGGACTGCCTGTACATATACGGCTATTCACCAAATTTGTGATCATGCCCTCAGTTAAAATGGAGGTTGCTTACTGTAACAAAAGCCACTTTGAGATGTGGTCCCTAACTGTATTCTACACATCAGTATGTGTGTGCACCAAGTGTTCAAGTCTCGAAATTCTTCAAAGCAAAGTCCATTGACCTGCACATGCACAGGAGGTCCAGTCTCTTTGAGCCCTGATGTGTGGGAGTGGATTTCCTCTTTCCATGACTGTGTGTACCATTAAAGAACTGGGGCAGGCTGAGAAAACAAGAAATTGGCTCCTTTGGCAGGAACAAAAAAAATGTCAGTAGATCCACAAGATGCTGGTGTATACTAATCTGGCTGGCTCTAGCTGCTGTGGTTACAAAATGTCCAGGATCTTGTGTTGAAGACCTCTTCTAATGGGATCTGTAGATCATTTGTGATCTTTGCAACAGCTCCTGATACTAGCAGTGATCATTTGCTGGAAAGGAGGATGAAAGAATTATAGCATTGTTGGGGGATGAAGAAGACGATGATCCTATTGGAATCATTGGTACCGATGAAACTTGTTCTGGCTCCTCCTTCTTGTACACAGATGGAACTGACTGCCAAGAAGGAGAGGAGTGATGCAACTTCTGAAAGGGGTCCAGAGGCTTGCCATAGGGATCCCACAGATTCCAAAAAGTCCATAAGGCAGGATACATCCATTTTGGTGGCCTCCAGGGAATCAGTACCAAGAGTCCCTAGGAAGGTCATACCCAGAGAGATGGCAAACATGGCCTTTTGACTATCCATTGGGGCTCATGTGCTTGAGCAGATACTGGTGCAGCTATCACTTCCAACAATGCCTCCAATCATGAGATAGTTCCATCAGTAGCAGTATGCTGCTGCCTGATGGCTGGAGATGCAACTGTTCCTGAGACAGCAGCAAATACTCCTCCTGTCGAGTAAGGACATCCCTGACAGTAAGAAAGGAAGGATGATTGTGAATACATAACTCCCTGGTGTTCTAGTAAGTCCCTGTATGGTCTGCAGTACAGAGAGTTCCAGCAAGTATGTCTGAAGGAGCCGGCTCCTTTGTTAGAGGCAAACAGTCTTTAGGTGATCAAGGCAATACCAACGAGTAGTCTGGACCAACACCCACAGATTGAATTGGTGAGCATCTTTCCTCCCATTCTGGAAGCACAGTCACCATCTGATTCCTCTTTTTGCATGCCCTGCCCTCCAACCTGGTGATCATCTGCAGAGCCAGTTCCTCCTCCAAAGCACTGACATCTTATCCAAACACATTTCCAACAGACCATCCTCTGTGAGGATCTCTCCTTGCACCCATGACAATGCCCTCTATTCTCACAGAAGACTTTGGAGGAAGAGTCCTTGGGCTTTGCAATTAATTGTTCTACTCTGAGGCCTGTGCTTGGAGGGTCACTACTGGTTGGTGGAGGCCTCATAGCTTCCTCCATCAGGAACTTAAGTTGGGACTCTCAAGTTCTGGGTGGAAAGGATCAGCAGATATTGCACTTTGCAGAGATCTGTACTTCTCACAGACAGTACAGGAACCATTGATGACTGTTGCTGATGGAGAAGAAGAGAGGGCAGGAAAAGCAATTCTTGAAGCCTGGATCTCTCAACATAGTCCTGGGACTAAAGAAGATTTCCTCCAACTGGGGTGGTGGAGGGGGAACTACTTGGTGCCAACAACAGATTATACTAACAACAAAGTACTTAAGGGTCTGGCATGGGGGGAATATGACAAGCTACCTCAGGGGCAGGGTGCTGAGCCTATCAGGCCCCTCAACATGTGCAGCCCCAAGTACCCCCAGGCTTCTCAGTACCCCCCTCTTCCCCATACGAGAGTCAGCCTAGCAGCACGTCAGTAGCTCCTCTCCCTGTCCACGGGGCAACAGGGCCTAGTGGCCTCAGTCAATAGCAACCCCTGTCCATGAGGCAATAGGGCCCAGGGACCTGACTCAATAGCAATTCCTGTCTGCAGGGCAGTAGAGCTTAGCAGCCTGAGTCAATAGTAACCCGTCTGCAGGGCACTAGGGCTCAGTGGCCTGCATCAATAACAAATCCCTTTTTGCAAGTGGCCAAAGTCAGTAGTAACAACAGTAGTGCCCCCTTTGGGTTTAATGGGGTGAGGTAAAGGGACCGGTGTCCTCCCTCTCTACTGGGTTCCAGCCCAGGGCCCTATCAGTGGTGGGTATCTCCCACCATTAACTCAGTGGGAAATCTGCCTGCAACACACTGAGCTTTCGGGGAATCTAACTCCCCTCTCTGGGCTACTTCCTACCCACCTCACAGCAGTCAGCATCTTCCCCACTTTCCTTCTCCAGGCTGGGAGTTTCCCTGGCCAGCCTCTGCTGGCTGGTCTCCGATGCAGCTTCCATCTGTGGTTCCTCCTCCCAAGCACTGGCAGCCACTCCTTCCTATGTGATGATCAGCTCTGACTGAGCTGCTCTCTCCACTGGCCTTTATACTGGTCCTCCAGTTGGAGCATGCCCAGCAGGGCTGTGGGGGTGGAGCTCTCTCGGACAGGTATGCCTTGTTAACCCTTAGGGTATGTCTAGACTACACCCCTCCGTCGCCAGAGGGATGTAAATTAGACATACTGACATTACAAATGAAGCGGGGATTTAAATCTCCCATGTGTCATTTGAATAAAAATGGCTGAGTCAGCAGTTTGTCGGCAAAAAGCAGCTGTCAAGATGGGGATCGGGCGACAAAGAAAGCCTTTGCCGGTCAATCCCTTACGCCTCGTAAAATGAGGTTTACAGGATCGGCCGACAAAGGCTTTCTTTGTCGCCCGATCCCCGTCTTGACAGCTGCTTTTTGCCGACAAACTGATGACTCAGCAAAACGCGGCAGCCATTTTTATTGAAATGAAGTGCAGGAGATTTAATGCAATGAGAAAAATAAAAAAATGTTCCAAGAACCTATGTAATTATCGCTTGCTTTTGTGACAAGCAAGAAAATAGAAAAGATCTTTTATTCCAAACCAACCAATTTATTACATTTAGTATATTTCGGTGCTCATACAAAGAGAAGAATTAAGAACTCTAAAAAAGTGACGATCTATAATTAGTCAAATATGTCAACATGCACAGACACAGCAAAAGCTTACCCACTCTACCCTGTCACTGTGCCTTGACCCTGGCCTGGAGGGTCTACCTTTTGCTGAAAGAAGATAATTCAGTCTCCAATCCCATTTAAACCATTCCATTTATGCTGAATATTATCAACATGGATGCCAGTTAGTGTCAATTGGGATGATGGGATTAGTGAGGTGAAAACCTGCTTATTACAAAATAAAAATCACTCATTTTATACACATTAATCATTCTCCACTATGATTAGATTCATACTAGAAATGGTGAAAAAAATCAGTATCCAATCTTTAAACCTCCCAATCTCAATCATCCAATTTCTCCTAGTACCAAAATTAATGGAGTGGAAGATGCACGTTCCTTTTTTTGAAATATCTTTCAAGCTTTATCTGAATTTTATAAGTTCTGTTTTTCTAATGTGCATATGAATATATTTAAGAAATGGCAATGGCTTACCTGAACAAGAAAAATTATGAGAAAATAGAAGTTGGCTATCCTTCTGAACTGCTCAAACAAGTTCTTCGGCACGAAGTTCCAAAATGTGTACTAAAAAAAGGTAAAGAGTATTTAAGTATTTATAATTAATGTGGTTCTCTCTTTTACTGCATGCCCTGCTACATCACTAACAAAACAGCCAACTATATAAAAGTACTTTTAAGAATCAAACAAGCTCAAAATTCACAAGCTAAGTTTAAATATCACATGCAAATTAGATGGAAGTTTTTGTTAATTTATTTAGATAAATATACTTATATGCAATTGGCATTCATGTATTCTTGAAATCATTTGGTTAAAACTGAAATTCTAATGAATACGGCTACCAGAAAGAGAAGTCAAATATTTCATTGTTTCCTTCAGAAAGCTCTGGACATCTTGATACTAAAGACTGAAATAAGTTTTTATGGCATTGATATTCAGTTAACATATATTTCATGGAAAGCTACTGAAAAAACATGTAAAATCTTAAAACAATTGCTTCTAATGCTGTATTTAATTTCTATTTTGTTTTTTATTCATGGTAAACCTGCTTAACAGCAGAATTAGGTTACAAAACCAAACGTTTCAGTCCCTTATGTTCTTTGGTTTTGTTACACACACATTCCTCAGAACAATCAAGAGCGCTATCAGTTTATGATTGTAAAACCTTTATCTAATAGTTATATATAGTAAACTTGAAATACATGTGAGACACACAAAGTACAGAAGATGAAAAGGCAAACCAAGACTCTATAAGAACCTATGCAACTTGCAATTTTCTCTTGGTGATCCAGTGTGGAGAGAAGTGGGGACAAAAGAAGAAAGGATTTAAAGAAGCAATCAGAAGTGGCAAAAAAAAAAAAAAAAAAAAACACACCCACCTGACTATACTTGTGGAATTCAACTATGCTAAACAAATAGAGCCATTTAGCTAAGAGGATGGCGGAACTGAAGGAGAGAACCACTTTGTTACGAAGGAAGTCAGCTTGGTCATAGAATTTCTGCCAGAGATGCTCTTCTGCATGTCCTCTGGCATGTAGGAGCAAATGTCAGGGTGAGCCAGGACTAGAGATTGGCAGGTCAAACCTTACAATGGGAGGAAGGAGCAAAGGATTCAAGAGTGGAGGAGAGGGAAACATAGAGAGAATCAACACCAATTTCCGTGGAAGAAATGGAAAAAGAGTGCAGAAAGGAGAAGGCTGAGAGCAGACAAGATGACATCAATCCTGGATGAACTGGAAGTCACAAAAACGGAAAATAATAGGGCGTGAAGGAAAGGAGGAAGAGGTTGAAGGGTGATGCAGAAAAAAGACCAGTTTGTTGGATTGGATAGAAAGAACTCAGCAACAGAAAGAGTAGAGGTTGGTGAAGATTAAATCAAGTTAATGGTCATTTTGGGAAGTGAGAAGGTGAAAATAAGGCTGCAGGCCAAGTGAAGATGTGAGAGTTAGGAAATGTTCATGTAAGGGATTGGACAGGCCATCTACAATGTGGCAATATTACAAAGGATGAATGTTGAAGACTGTAAGGCAAGTGAAGAGAGTCAGAAGTCAAAATCAGAGAGGCAGGTTGATGGACATGGGTTGGGTGAATGGGAGATTGCAACTTGGAGGGGACAAGGAAGCAGATGCATTTCTTTTCAAAAGAGAATGGGTGGAAAGGGAGAAGTTGGAAATGCCAGGAATGGGAGAAGAGATACCCAGTCCTCCCTCTTCACTAGAGACAGAAGCCACAGCCTATTGAGACGTACTCATCGCTGACTAGTTCGTAAGTTTGGGGTAAACTCCCCTCTGGAGTCCCTCCTTGAGGAAAAGGTTGAGATGTTGTGAGGAGGCTGGGGAGAACCTGGGGGTTCTGGCCCAGGGACCCTAAAGCAATGGCAACAGGCAGGGTTTCTGCCATTCTCAAATCTGGGAGCTTTTCCCTGGGCCACTTCCCCAAAACAATCCCTCCCAGCACCTATCCTTTGGTACTGCTCATCAGTCCCCAGCTCACACCCACACAGCTCCTGCACACAGCACTCTATACTACCTGTCATTCCTAGCCTGAGGGGAGCCCTTTTAAAATGGCACCACAGGCCTTAATTTTCTGCAGGTGTTTAATTAGTTTGTGGCTTCTAGCGAATTTTAATTGACCCCAGCGTGCCTGCATGATTGGCCTTTTTTTTACCCAAGGGAAAGCTTTTTACCCAAGCTCGCATGTATTCCCTACACCTGTAAATGGCAGATGGTTGGTCTGCATCTGTCACAATAAGCTACTTGTTTAGAAGCTGGTTCCATACAGTCATAAAATTGACCATGATCCCATCCATACCTGATGGCACTTAACCCTATGATACTGTTTCCTACCTAAAATTCTAGACTGAACCATTAATTCAAATCACTTTTATGCATATACTGTACACAGTCATACGTCTCCAAAGACATAAGCAGTCACCATGATCTAATCCAGAGAAGGGCTAATAGAAAGGTTGAGTCAAAGGATGAGAAATTTAAGAATGGCCTGTACAATCTACATCCTACACATCCTCACCCACATTACAGGGCTTTTATTACTCACTACATCTTCTGGCTTCTGCTGTGCTATATTAGCTGTAGGGAAATCGCCTGCTAACATATCAGAATATCTACCTGTATGCACATCTGTAGCAGGTGTTCTCACTGACTCACTGAAAGCATTAATACCTTAGAAATTAATTCCTGAATGTTTAAGTTCTAATATTCAAGCCTCCACATAAGCAAAAACTCACAGAAGCTTTGTTCCAGGATTCTAATTCAGTTTTAGGCATGTTAGGCAAGGTAATAGTGACTGCCAAGGTATAGTGACTAGTAACATTTACCAACAGAATCCCAGTGCCTGAACTCTGGCTGCAGAAATGGAGACTGACAGCCTTTATTGAGTCTTGTTTGGTCATTTCAGCATTCACCATCCAATTGCCAAACAAAGGACAGGCAATATAAAAGGGCAGACATCTTCAGTTGTCATATTTCAGCTATAATTTTTCAAATATTGCCAAATAGAAATGAGGGGAAAAGCATCCCTCCTTTACCAAATCAGAAGGTCCCGAACACAGCTGGATGAATACCAACTTTCAGTAAAGCAATGAGGTATGTCTTAATTTCTCCAGAATTAACAGATACCTAAAACAAAACTAGCATAGTTCTGATCACAGGGGATATTTGTTTTTTGGTAGGGTGAATGCAGGAAAGATTAGGAGGAAAAAGGATGCAATCTTAATTTTAAATTTTCCAAAAATACAAAAGGTGCCTAATAACACTTCTAAATCCTCTGTTACTTTCAAGTTCTACTAGCATCTATTCAATTAATTACAAACATCTTAGATTCCCAGGAAAGGGAAGAGTACACCCACCTAGGGTGAACCTGTGCTGAAGAACTTGGAGAACTGAATAAAATCAAAGCCAACTTCAATGCTTATAGCATGACATTATGAAAACAAACAGTTCCTCAACTTCAGAAGTCAGTATCAACACCTTCTACCTCCAGAGATCCAAATGGGCTTGACATTAATGCCACATCTAGAAAATTCAATGAAAGTGAACAAGACAGTCCGTGAGGACGCACTCCTTTAATGAATCATGCCTTCTGACTCAGAGACCTTCGGGATATTTTGGGAATACTACACAAAGTCTTTTTCTTCCCCTCAGAGCCACCAAAAGCTGAAAGGGAAATATACTAATAGCTCATTCACGCTGAAGGATCACAGTCAGCCCTAAGCCAAAACAATACAGTGATTATGGTTAGCAGTAAGGGATCTCTTATAGTAACATTCAAGGTTTAATCAAAACAAAAAAAACCTCTGTGGGCAAACATTAATAATAAGAATATTAAATAAAACATTATCTATACACAAAAGTGATATGTCCATTACTCTCTTCAGAGAACTTCTAGCAACATTCCTCAGTAGACTTCATAAAATGTTATTTGTGGCAGTTTTATTGCCTTTTCCTGCACACTCCCTGAATACAATAAGCATAGGCAGATGTTTGGATAGGGGAGTAATAGTTCTATGTAATCACTTGATACAATCTCAAACGAGGAAAGGCTTACATGCATGTTTTAAAACAGTTCCGCAAAGTACTAAATGATGTAGGTTTATGTGCTTTCCTCATACATTTGAAAAAAACAGGTTGTAAATTATAATTGGAATTTGAGTATATTGCTTATCTTTTGCAGGAACACTATGCAAAGGACTGTAAAATCAATTTGTCTGCATTTAACACAATACAATTTCTATGGTAAATTGTTTCTCCAGGTTGTAAAAAAAGGTCTTCCTCTGTAATTCTGGCACACTCCTAAAGTGTTGTGCTGCTCTTGCATCCTGTATGCACAGAATCCTTTTGATGACCACTACATTTTCTCTGCAAGCCCTATTTCATCAACTCCTGCACCCCACCCACTACAGGCAGTCCCCGGGTTACGTACAAGATAGGGACTGTAGGTTTGTTCTTAAGTTGAATCTGTATGTAAGTCGGAACTGGCATCCAGATTCAGCCGCTGAATCTGGACACCGGTTCTGACTTACATACAGATTCAACTTAAGAACCCCAGGCGTCCCCAAGTCAGCTGCTGCTGAAACTGATCAGCAGCTGATTCCAGGAAGCCTGGGGCAGAGCAACTCTGGCTCGGGCTTCCTGTAGTCAGCCGCTGGTCAGTTTCAGCAGCAGCTGACTTGGGGACGCCTGGGGTAGAGCAGCTCGGGTGCTGCTGGGTTGGTCCAGTAGCGCGGCCGCTCCTCGGCGCGCCTGGACCAACCCAGCAGCACCCCAGCTGCTCTGCCCCAGGCGTCCTGATTCAGCCACTGCTGAAACTGATCAGCAGCGGCTGAATCAGGACTCCTGGGGCTGAGCAGCTGGGGTGCTGCCGGGTTGGTCCAGTAGCGCCAAGGAGCGGGACCAACCGGCAGCGCCCCACCTGCTCTACCACAGGCCCCGGGCTTTGCTCCACATCTCCCTGGTCTGCTGGGGGGGCACTAGCTGCGTCCCCCCCCCAGCAGACCAGGGAGACGCGGAGCAAAGCGGCGGAGGACCCGGCCCGACCCGCGGCGCTTCCAGCTGATCTGGAAGCGGCCGCGGGTCCGGCCCCGGGTCCTGCGCCGCTTTGTTCCCTGTCTCCCTGGTCTGCTGGCTCCCGCAGCAGACCAGGGAGACGGGGAGCAGCTTTTCTCGCCCCGGAGGAGGCGGGCGGCGGGACCAGGCGTCCCGCCTCTCGAGTCCTCCGGGGCGAGAAAATCCCCGTTCGTAACTGCGGCTCCGACGTAAGTTGGATCCGTGTAACTCGGGGACTACCTGTAATACCACCTCACTTATCCTCTTTAGGCCACCAGCCCTTGTCTCTGCAGCCAGATGGGCTAGAATCTTAAGTGAAAGCAGAAATGCATGTGTAATGATTTGTCTTCAGGGGCTTTAACAAAAATACCTGATATCACAAGATTCATGATAACATTATGAGAGTCAGCACAACTGACTACCCACAGCCTATATGTCCAAGCAGCCACCCCTTTTTCTAAATTTCTCCCACTTCACACAATCGGATTCTTCCTTCCCTAGTCTTACTGGATTCTTCCTGCTGCCTCCTAAAACTACTTATAAATCCATTCACCAGCACTCCCAAGAACCTCCAGGATGTTGCTTCACCTTCAACCCTATGATTTCTCTAATTCCTCTAATATTAACCTTCCAACTACATCCTAACCATCACTATGATGGATTTAATCTCTTTATTTATAAAGCTTTTTTGGATACTGTTTTCCTTAAAAACAAAACAAGGAAATCCTAGGTATCAACTTCTAAAATAAGCATAACGATACATCAGAAAAGACCAAGATATTTACACAACATTTGGATTATTGTATTGTAACTACAGCATTCCCAATACAGTACATGGATTTTTAATGGCACGCATAAAAAAAATTATTTAAAGAAAAGTCGCAATGAAGGCTGTTAATTTTTTAAACAAGATCTCTGTCTTCTGAAAGACAAGTCAAATGCCAGCTGCATCATACAGTTTATATTCAATATATAGATCTATAATGAAAAAGCAGTTCTGTTTTCAGAACTTCTGAATTTATAAAAGTCTTACATTTGCAAACAGGGAAACTGTCAAATGAAGTTTTGTCACAGTAGAAGGCAGGCTACAACAGCTGTAGTGAAAGCTACATAATAATTTCCAGTGAAATCCATAATTTCTAAAACTTTCAACTTTCAGTCATAAGAACATGAGAACATAAGAACGGCCGTACTGGGTCAGACCAAAGGTCCATCTAGCCCAGTATCCTGTCTACCAACAGTGGCCAGCACCAGGTACCCCAGAGAGGGTTGACCGAAGACAATGATCAAGCGATTTGTCTCCTGCCATCCCTCTCCAGCCTCTGACAAACAGAGGCCAAGGACACCATTTTATCCCCTGGCTAATAGCCTTTTATGGACCTAACCTCCATGAATTTATCCAGCTTCTCTTTAAACTCTATTATAGTCCTAGCCTTCACCGCCTCCTCTGGCAAGGAGCTCCACAGGTTGACAACACGCTGTGTGAAGAAGAACTTCCTTTTATTAGTTTTAAACCTGCTACCCATTAATTTCATTTGGTGTCCTCTAGTTCTTCTATTATGGGAACTAATAAATAACTTTTCTTTATCAGCCCTCTCCACACCACTCATGATTTTATAGACCTCTATCATATCCCCCCTCAGTCTCCTCTTTTCTAAACAGAAAAGTCCCAGTCTCTTTAGCCTCTCCTTTTATGGGACCCGTTCCAAACCCCTAATCATTTTAGTTGCCCTTTTCTGAACCCTTTCTAAGGCCAAAATATCTTTTTTGAGGTGAGGAGACCACATCTGTACACAGTATTCAAGATGTGGGCGTACCAAAGTTTTATACAGGGGCAGTAAGCTGTTCTGGGTCTTATTTTCTATCCCTTTCCTAATAATTCCTAGCATCCTATTTGCCTTTTTCACCACCGCTGCACACTGTGTGGAAGTTTTCAGAGAACTGTCCACGATAACTCCAAGATCTCTTTCCTGATTTGTCGTAGCCAAATTAGCCCCCATCATACTGTACGTATAGTTGGGGTTATTTTTCCCAATGTGCATTACTTTACACTTATCCACATTAAATTTCATTTGCCATTTTGTTGCCCAATCACTCAGTTTGGTGAGATCTTCTTGGAGTCCCTCACAGTCTGCTTCTGTCTTGACTATACTAAACAGTTTGGTATCATCTGCAAACTTTACTATGTCACTGCTTACCCCTTTCTCCAGATCATTTATGAATAAGTTGAAAAGGATTGGTCCCAGGACTGACCCTTGGGGTACACCACTAGTTACCCCTCTCCAATCTGAAAATTTACCATTGATTCCTACCCTTTGTTTCCTGTCTTTTAGCCAGTTCTCAATCCAAGAAAGGACCTTCCCTCTTGTCCCATGGCCATGTAATTTACACAAGAGCCTTTGGTGAGGGACCTTGTCAAAGGCTTTCTGAAAATCCAAGTATACTATATCTACTGGATCCCCGCATGTTTGTTAACCCCTTCAAAGAACTCTAATAGATTAGTAAGACAGGATTTCCCTTTACAGAAACCATGTTGACTTTTGTCTAACAAATTATGTTCTTCTACATGCTTCACAATTTTATTCTTTACTATTGTTTCGACTAATTTGCTCGGTACTGAAGTTAGACTTACTGGTCTGTAATTGCCAGGATCGCCTCTAGAGCCCTTTTTAAATATTGGTGTCACGTTGGCTACCTTCCAGTCATTAGGTACGGAAGCCGATTTAAAGGATAGGTTACAAACCACAGATAATAGCTCAGCAATTTCCCATTTTAGTTCTTTTAGAACCCTTGGATGAATGCCATCCGGTCCCAGAGATTTGTTAACATTAAGTTTTTCTAGTTGTTCCAAAACCTCCTCTAATGACACTTCAATCCGGGACAGTTCCTCAGATTCATCACCCACAAAGGACGGTGCAGATTCAGGAATCTCCCCAACATCCTCAGCCGTGAAGACTGAAGCAAAGAAATCATTTAGTTTCTCCGCAATGGCTTTATCGTCCTTGATTGATCCTTTTATAGCTTGATCATCTAGGGGACCCACAGGCTTTTTAGCAGGCTTCCTGCTTCTAATGTACTTAAAAAACATTTTGTTATTTCTTTTTGAGTTTTTGGCTAGCTGTTCCTCAAAATCTTTTTTTCTTTTCTTATTACATGTTTACACTTGATTTGACAGTGTTTATGTTCCTTTCTATTTATCTCACTAGGATTGGACTTCCACTTCTTAAAAGATACCTTTTTGTCCCTCACTGCTTCTTTTACATGGTGGTTAAGCCACGGTGACTCTTTTTTAGGTCCCTTGCTATGTTTTTTAATTTGGGGTATACATTTAAGTTGGGCCTCTATTATGGTGTCTTTAAAAAGTTTCCATGCAGCTTTCAGGGATTTGGCTCTAGTCATTGTGTCTTTTAATTTCTGTTTAACAAACCTCCTCATTTTTGTGTAATTCCCCTTTTTGAAATTAAATGCCAGGGTGCTGGACTGCTGAGGTGTTCTTCCCACCACAGGAATGTTGAATGTTATTATATTATGGTCACTATTCCCAAGCGGTCCTGTAACGGTTATATCCTGGACCTGATCCTGCACTCCACTCAGGACTAAATCGAGAATTGCCTCTCCCCTTGTGGGTTCCTGCACTAGCTGCTCCAAGAAGCAGTCATTTAAGCCATTGAGAAATTTTATCTCTGCTTCTCTTCCTGAGGTGACATGTATCCAGTCAATATGGGGGTAATTAAAATCCCCCATTAATATAGAGTTCTCTATTTTGGTAGCATCTCTAATCTCCCTCAGCATTTCTATGTCAGTATCGCTGTCCTGGTCAGGTGGTCGGTAATATATCCCTACTGCTAATTTCTTATTATTGGAGCATGGAATTTCTATCCATAGCGATTCTATGGAACATGTTGATTCATTTAATATTTTTATTTCATTTGATTCTACATTATCTTTCACATACAGTGCCACTCCGCCACCCAGCCGGCCTGCTCTATCCTTTCTATATATTTTATATCCCGGTATGATTGTGTCCCACAGATTTTCCTCATTCCACCAGGTTTCAGTGATGCCTATTATGTCTATCTCCTCATTTAATATGAGGTACTCTAGTTCACCCAATTTATTAGTCAGACTCCTAGCATTTGTGTACAAGCACTTTAAAAATTTGCCACTGGTTATTTGTCTGCCCTTCCCTGATGCATTGGATTCCTTTGTATGCGGTTGTTTGTCAGCTCTGGCCAATGGTTTGCCCTCTCCCCTCCTCTCTTTCCGACTACAGCTTAGAGAATCTCTATCAACGGATTCTCCTCTAAGAGAAGTCTCTCTCCGATTTACGTGCATCTCCGCACCAATCGGTTTTCCCCCATCTCTTAGTTTGAAAACTGCTCTACGGCCTTATTAATGTTTAGTGCCAGCAGTCTGGTTCCACCCTGGTTTAGGTGGAGCCCATCCTTCCTGTATAGGCTCCCCCTCTCCCAAAAGTGTCCCCAGTTCCTAATAAATCTAAACCCCTCTTCCCTACACCATCGTTTCATCCACGCATTGAGACTCTGAAGCTCTGCCTGCCTATCTGGCCCTGCGCGTGTAACTGGAAGCATTTCCGAGAACGCCACCATAGAGGTCCTGGATTTCAGTCTCTTTCCTAGCAGCCTAAATTTGGCCTCCAGGACATCTCTCCTACCCTTCCCTATGTCATTGGTACCTACATGTACCACGACCACCGGCTCCTCCCCAGCACTACACATAAGTCTATCTAGATGCCTCGAGAGATCCGCAACCTTCGCACCAGTCTCAGTCCTGCTTTGTTTCATTTTGTACAGTTTATGAACTACTGTTTTAAAAGGAGAAAAAAATTGTGTGTGGGGGGGAGAGTGGGAGAAACAGACTTTATATTTAAAAAATCCTGCAAGTTAATTTTAAATATCCTTATAATCTAAACATCTGGGAGTTCTTACTTGCCAAAAAAATAATCCTCACAGAGAACACTGTTGCAGTTCACATCTTTATTCTGAAAGACATATTTTCAAAAGCTCACTGCTTGAACAAGTAAGTCTTATATGGAACATGCACAGTAGAGATTTTTTTGCCAACTTTTTTAAGCACACCTATAGAATGGTGCATTGCCAATCTAGTAAATATACACACATGGTTAAATTCAATATTCTCTGAACTGCTCAGCCTTAAATTTAAACCAACTAGCCAGGATGCATTTTTCAAATGTTATGGGAGATGCACCAAAATTCTGCTCATAGCAAAAAGAAATGTGCATAGACAGAGCTTTGAGATTTAATCCCAGCTCCTCTTCTGATATTTTATTTCTTTGCACTTCAAAAACAAAATAGAATGTCCTCACACTCGCAGTCCAAAGAGGGACAATATCCACTGCTCCCATTTTTCTAAAAATCAGATATTAAGTGACTTACTCATGTCACACAGGCAGTTTGTAGCTGAACTGAACTCTGATATTTCATGTGTTAGATTTATGTCTTAGCCCCCAAACTGTCTAAAGCAATTTGCGTGAAACCTCTAAATTTAGCTATGCTACAAACAAAACTGCACTATAACAACACATAGGCAATTGTGTCAAGTGCTTTTCAATATACAAATAAAAATGTATGAATGAGCAAATATCTCAGCCATATTTTAAAAAAGTAAATGAATAGACTAGCCACCTAGAGCGCACGATTGTGGTTGATAAACAGTTTGCATTACAGAATACCTTGTGGCTATGTTAGCTTCCCAGAAAACTGGTTAGTTCCAAGAATGGCTCTACATCAGCAATGAGCAACCTAGGCTAGTGCCTGGGCCACATGAGTGGCCCTTCTTCATCTCTGTGGGCTGCAAGTGATATCCTAATCAAAATGGTCTCCTGGGATAGGGTAGTTTTGCTAACTTTGCTTGTGTACCCAGAATTTGTGGGGTGCACTGACTGAACCATAGGAGCATTTTGACTGAATACAGAGGGAGCGCACAGCTCTAAGTCAGTGTTGTGCACCATAGCATATGCCTCACTTCACCCGCCCTTGCTTTAAGTGTGTGTTACTTTAGTAATACTGGTAGGGAAAAAAAACTACATGGATTGGAATCAGAGGAATCTGGCAACCCTGCATGTGGGGTCACGGTCGACAAAATGTGTCATAGATCATATACAGAACCCTAATGGGCCATCACTGCCCACCACCATTGGTCTAAACTAACATGGATAACTGTCCGAATGTTTTTGAAAACCTTCCCAACACCTGCTTTATTCTCAAAAAACGTCCATTTCATAACATGGAATGCACACAAATCTGGAATCAAGGAGCCCTGTGCTCCCTCCTCCTGAATGACCATATAACCCTCTGTACTTCACAACCCGTTTTTAAGGTTTCAGTGGGATAGAATAGGCATCCACTTGAAAAGTATGGTATTCAGAAGCTATAATTTGTTCCAGAAGGAATCCTCGCTTAAGGCCAGAATATGGCCTTGTTTCAAAAGAAAATTCATTTTATCTGAAAACTCTCAGAGGGGTGGCTGGGTTAGTCTGTAACTTTAAAAACAATGAGCAGTCCTGTGGCACCTAAGGCTATGTCTAAACTACATTTCTCTTCCGAAAGAGGAATGTAAATGAGCCCAATCAAAAATGCAAATGAAGCACAGATTTACAAATCTCATGCTTCGTTTGCATAATTGTGTGAGAGCACCTTTTAGAAAAAGGGTTTTTCGAAAAAGAAACCGCAGTCTAGACAGGGTTCTTTCGAAAAAAACCTCCACCATTTTTCAAAAGAACCCTTACTCCTGAAAAAATGAGGTGTGCAGGTTCTTTCGAAAAAGGGGGAAAACGCTTTTTCAAAAAAGTGCTCACACATGATTATGCATAAATCCGCACTTCATCTGCATTTTCGATCAGGCTCGTTTACATTACTCTTTTGGAAGAAGACTGGAGAAGTCATTGAGTCCAGTCCCCTGCCCTCATAGCAGGACCACGCACCATCTAGATTGTCCCTGATAGAAGTCTGATTAACCTGCTCTTAAATATCTCCAGTGATGGAGATTCCACAACCTCCCTAGGCAACTTGTTCCAGTGTTTAACCACCCTGACAGTTAGGAAGTTTTTCCTAATGTCCAACCTAAACCTCCCTTGCTGCAATTTAAGACTATTGCTTCTTGTCTTATCAGAGATCAAGGAGAACAATTTCTCTCCTTACTCCTTGTAACACCCTTTTAGATGCTTGAAAACTGCTAGCATGTTCCCTCTCAGTCTTCTCTTTTCTAAACTAAACAAACCCAATCCCTTCAGTCTTCCCTCATAGGTCATGTTTTCTAGAACTTTAATCATTTTTGTTGCTTTTCTCTAGACTGTCTCCTGTTTCTCCACATCCTTCTTGAAATATGGTGCCCAGGACTGGACACAATATTCCAACTGAGTCGTAATCAGCGCAGAGTAGAGTGGAAGAATTACTTCTCATGTCTTGCTTACAACACTCCTGTTAATGCATCCCAGAATCATGTTTGCTTTTTTGCAACAGTGTCACACTGTTGACTCATATTTAGCTAGGAGTCTACTATGCCCCCTAGATCCCTTTCTGCAGTACAGGCAGTCCCCGGGTTACGTACAAGATAGGGACTGTAGGTTTGTTCTTAAGTTGAATCTGTATGTAAGTCGGAACTGGCGTCAGCCGCTGCTGAAACTGATCAGTTTCAACCGCGGCTGAATCTGGACGCCAGTTCTGACTTACATACAGATTCAACTTAAGAAACCCAGGCATCCCCAAGTCAGCTGCTGCTGAAACTGATCAGCGGCTGATTCCAGGAAGCCTGGGGCAGAGCAACTGAATCTGCCTGGGGAAGAGCAGCTGGGGTGCTGCCGGGTTGGTCCGGAGCGGTGCTGCAGGACCAAACCGGCAGCCCCCAGCTGCTCTACCCCAGGGGTAGGCAAGAAAAGCCTAGTCTGCTGGGGGGGGGGCACTAGCTGCACTCCCCCCCCCTCCCCCCAGCAGACCAGGGAGACGGGGGTGGCGGGACTGCCCAAGTCCTCCACGGCTTTGCTCCATCTCCCTGGTCTGCTGACCTGGGAGATGCGGAGCAAAGCCGCAGAGCACGCGGGCAGCGGGATAGTCCAGGCACGCCGCGGCTGTCCCACTGCTGGCGTGCTCCGCGGCTTTGCTCCCCATCTCCCTGGTCTGCAGGGAGACGGGGAGCAAACCCTTGGAGCACGGCCGCAGCGTGACAGCCCAGGCGCGCCACGGCTGTCCCACTGCGGGCATGCTCCCAGGCTTTGCTCCCCATCTCCCTGGTCTGCTGGTCGGGAGACAGGGAGCAAAGCTGCAGAGCACACCCGCAGGGGGACAGCTCAAGCGTGCCTGGGCTGTCCTGCTGCAGGCGTGTTCCAAGGCTTTGCTCCCCGTCTCCCTGCAGACCAGGGAGACAGGGAGCAGCTTTTCTCACCCCGGAGGACGGGGACGGCGGACCGCAGCGCATCTGGGCGTCCTGCTGCTCCCGTCCTCCGGGGCGAGAAAAGCCCCGTTCGTAACTGCGGATCCATCATAAGTCGGATCCGCGTAACTCGGGGACTGCCTGTACTCCTTCCTAGATAATCACTTCCCATTCTGTATGTGGGAAACCGATTGTTCCTTCCTAAGTGGAGTACTTTGCTTTTGTCCTTATTAAACATCATCCTATTTACCTCAGACCATTTCTCCAGTTGTTCCAGATCATTTTGAATTATGACCCTATCCTCCAAAGTACTTCCATCCCCTCCCAGCTTGGTATCATCTGCAAACTTAATAAGTGTACTCTCTACGCCAATATTTAAAACACTGATGAAGATATTGAACAGAACCGGTCTCAAAACAGACCCCTGCAGAAGACCACTTGTCATGACTTTCCAGCATGACAGTGAACCATTAATAACTACTCTCTGAAAACGGTTATCCAGCCCGTTATGCAGCCACCTTATAGCAGCCCCGTCTAGGTTGTATTTCCCTACTTCTTTGATGAAAGTCATGCAAAACTATATCAAATACTTTACTAAAGCCTAGGGGTCGAGGTTTTTTCCCCACTCTGGCATGATAAATGAAAAAGTGGGGGCCCGCAAAAGTACCCCAAAACCTTATCTTTCCAGGCTGTGGTATAAAACTTTCCTCCCTCCCCCCAAATCTTAAAAACCTAGATTTTGGGGATAAAAATCCGCTGTCACCACCCAAGTAATGATAAGAAAGCCAGGGAAGAGATCACTTGGGAAATCTCAGCCTTACAGTAAAACCAGGGCACAACAATTAACCAATACAGGTTAATAAAAAGGAAAGAAAAAGAGCTTTTATTATCACCACAGTACTCCTGTTATAAGCATAATGACTAGATGGAAAATTCACCAATTAGTATACTCATAGGGGATTCCACCAAGACCAAAACTTAGTTACAAAGTAGAGGAAAAGCCATTTTTAAATGCACAGACATCAGATTCCCATTCCCAAACCATAAAACAATAAAACGGATTTATCTAAACTTTACCCTACTTTCAGATAGTGAAGAGTCTTTTCTTGGCGGGGAGAGACATGTTGTTTGTCCCCCTCAGTACCTGGAGATAAACTGCTCAGGGACAAAGGAGAGAAAAACCCAAAAATGTCTTTGTCCCAGTTTGAAATTCCTATGTACATTTCTATTGGCTGCCTGCTACCTGGTTAGGTAAGGGACAGATTTAACCCCTGGCTACTGGCTAACCCTCATGGACATGACACTAGGCATACCACGCCCACCACTTCCCCCTTAATCACAAGACATGTTATCCGATCAAAATAAGCTATCAGATTGGTTTGACATGATTTGTCCTTTACAAATCCATGCTGGCCATTATCTATCACCTTATTATCTTCCAGATGAATTCTTTAATTACTTGCTCCATTATATTCCCTGGCACAGAAGTTAAACTGGTTGGTCTGTAGTTTCCTGGATTGTTCTTTTTTCCTTTTTTGTAGATGGGTACTGTACTTGCCTTTTTCCAGTCTTCTGGAATCTCTCCCAACATCCATGACCTTTTAAAGATGATAGCTAAAGGCTCAGTTACCTCCTTTATCAGTTCCTGGAGTATTCTAGGACGCCTTTTATCAGGCCCTGGTGACTTGATGACATCTAACTTTTCTAAGTAATTTTTAACTTGTTCTTTTTTTATTTTAACTTCTAAAGCTACTCCATTTCCACTAGTATTTGCTATGTTAGGCATCATGTCACTGTCAATCTTCTTGATGAAAACCAAAACTAAGAAGTCAATAAGAACCTCTGCCATTTCTAAGTTTCCGTTATTGTTTCTCTTTCCTCACTGAGCAATGGGCCTACTCTGACCTTGGTCTTCCTCTTGCTTCTAATATATTTGTAGAATGTCTTCTTGTTATCCTTTATGTCTGTAGCTAGACTGAGCTTGTTTTGTGCCTTTTCCTTTCTAATCTTGTCGCTGAATACTTCTGTTTCTTGGTTATATTCACCCTGGGCTCGTCTACACTGGCCCCTTTTCCGAAAGGGGCATGTTAATTTCACAGGTCGTAATAGGGAAATCCGCGGGGGATTTAAATATCCCCCGCGGCATTTAAATAAAAATGTCCGCTGCTTTTTTCCGGCTTTTAGAAAAGCCGGAAAAGAGCGTCTACACTGGCTCCGATCCTCCGGAAAAAAGCCCTTTTCCGGAGGATCTCTTATTCCTACTTCAAAGAGATATTCCTACTTCAAAGTAGGAATAAGAGATCCTCCGGAAAAGGGCTTTTTTCCGGAGGATCGGGGCCAGTGTAGACGCTCTTTTCCGGCTTTTCTAAAAGCCGGAAAAAAGCGGCGGACATTTTTATTTAAATGCCGCGGGGGATATTTAAATCCCCCGCAGATTTCCCTATTACAACCTGTGAAATTAACATGCCCCTTTCGGAAAAGGGGCCAGTGTAGACATAGCCCCTCTGTAATTTGACTTCATTTCCACTTTTTATATGACTCCTTTATTTTTAGATCATATAAGATCTCCTGGTTAAGCCAGCGTGGTCTCTTGCCATACTTTCTATCTTTCTTACACATTGGAATAGTTTCCTTTTAGGCCATTAATAATGTCGTACTCAAAAACAGTCAACTGTCTTCAGTTGATTTCCCTCTTAGGTAAGGTCCCATGGGAAGCAAGACTATCAGCTCTTTGAGTTTACTAAAATCTGCCTTCCTGAAATCCATTGTCTTTATTTTGCTGTTCTCCCTTCTACTATCCTTAGAATCATGAATGCTATGATTTCATGATCACTTTCAACCAAGCTGCCTTCCATTTTCAAATTTTCAACCAGTTCCTCCTTGTTTGTTAAAATGAAGTCTAAAACAGCTTTCCCACTAGTAGTTTTCCCAACCTTTTGAAATTAAAAAAAAAAAGTCTCCAATGCAGTCCAAGAATGTATTGGATAATCTGTGCTCTGCTGTGTTAGTTTCCCAACATATGTCTGGATAGATTAAGTACCCCATCCCCACCAAATCCTGTGCTTTGCATGATTTTGTTAGTTGCTTTAAAAAAAAAAAAGCCTCATCCACCTCTTCTGCCTGGGTAGTTGGTCTGTAGTAGACCCCTAGCATGACATCACCCTTGTTTTTCACCCCTTTTAACGTAACCCAGAAACTCTCAACAAATCTGACTCACATGTCCATCTCCTCCTCAGTCCAAGTGTACACATTTTTAATATATACGGCAATACCTCCTCCCTTTTCCCCTGCTTATCCTTCCTAAGCAAGCTGTACCCTTCTATACCAAAATTCCAGTTGTGTGTATTATCCAACCAAGTCTCTGGGACACCAAGTCATAGTTGTGTTTATTTATTAGTACTTCAAGTTCTCCTTGCTTATTTCCCATAGTTCTTGCGTTTGTATACAGGCATCTAAGGTACTCACATTTGATTTTGCCCCCCAGTTCTACCTTGCCCCTCCTTTATCTCTGCTATTACAGCCCAGGCCCCCTCCCATTTCTAACCCACCTCCCAGGTCCATGTTTTTCACCTACCTGTGACATTTTTTTTATCATAAAATAAGCACTCTACAGATTAACTAAGCAACATACTATGAGCATTTAAAACTGTAAAATAGGTTTCAAAATAAGTAACCATTCATTCTAATGGAGATGGGTGAGGTTCTAGTGGGATCCTGAATAGATCTCTTTTTGACTCAGTACAACTTATATCCTTTTATCAACAATTTGTAGTAAAATTTTGGTTAGCAGATGATAGAATGGTACATAGTGATAAGAACAGGAAGTTTTATAGCATGATGTGGATTGCGAGTTATCTGGGCTCATTTGAACAATAACCTTTTTATTATCTTCAGCTTTCCCCAAAATAGGGTTTTCATTGTTCCCAACTCCAGACTTTCTTTACAGCCAGAACACCTTGAAGTTTTATTTTACGCGAAACCATGAGTTGGTAAAATAGTAAAAGTTTGTTCTACCTAATAGTTGGTATTGCTCTAAGTAGATTTGGGGATCCAATACTCTTCAGGTTCCAGGTGAGATGACAGTTATCAGTCATGTGATTTAAAAATTCTCTCTTCGGAGTTGAGCAAATTTATCATCTTTTTATGTTACTTTTCTTTTTCACTTATTCCACAAAAAGCTATAAAAAATACTTGTACTCCTCACATTTATTTCTCTATTTTCCCCAACTCATCTCCATAGTAATATTTTCCTTTTATTTAAATAAAAAGAGCCCACATTGTTATGAATCGTATGCAGTCATATTATTAGCTGAATGTGTACAGAATGAGTCATTTTATTCCCCTTCAAGCCTGAGGCAATTTGGTGAAGGAAACTTGCAGCGCTTTTCATTTTACCTTTTCCAGGAGCTGTCACAGTGAAGAAAATGACTTAAGAAGAAGAAGAAAAAAAATTTGTGGAAACAAAAAATGAACAGAATAAAAGCACAAAAGTGTGTTTTCTGACACTGAACAAAAGGAAATAAGTCTACCTTTGACGAGACTATCCTGTTATCTGGATACCTCTGTGGAATGTATGCTTCGGTGCCTAAAGGAGGTTCACGATGCCCAACATAAATAGTCCGATTGTCCACCCAATTCTCTTCCCCAGCACACTGCAAAAAGAAGAAAGAAAAAGTCATCCTCAGTTCACTTAGTATTTTTGTATATAAATGAGTCAGATTCACTCAGCTAGTCCTGTTATTGATCAACTCACACACCATTTTCACACAGTCACTAATGTGTGATCCTCAAAGCTCAGGCTATCGTGGGGCTACTCAACACGTGGGCCATGGGCCGCATGCGGGGCTCAACATGCGGCCTACAGGTGGGATCCTTTGAACATGGCCTCCACTGGGAACACGCTCCACAATGGAGAGTCAATATAATGATAGAGGCAGTAAGGGGGAGGAAGGGAGGAAGCAACTAGTCAACTAGCATGTGGACTATCTGATAAGCATTTGCTTATCGGATAGTCGACTAGTCCTTCACATCCCTATAACCTACCTCTGCAACAAACCCTTTTGCCACCTCTGTCCACATAGCTATACAAGTGACACCATCACAAGACCTAACCACATAGGCACAACATCAGGGGCTCTTACAAATGCACATCCTCTAATGTGATATATGCCATGAAGTGCCAGCAACACCCCTCTGCTATGTATATTGGACAAACCAGACAGTCTCTGTGACAAAGATTAAATGGATACAAATTAGACATCAGGAATGGCAACACACATAAACATGTAGGGAAACATTTTAACCTACCTGGACACTCAATTATGGATTTAAAAGTAAATATTCTTCTACAAAGGAATTTTACTACCCCATTAGAGAGAGAGACTGCTGAACTGGAATTCATCTACAAATCTGACGTTGTCAATCTGGGCTTGCATCAAGATATTAACTAATTAATCCACTACAAAGCCAATTTTCCCTGCCTTTAACATTCACATTTTCACATCAAAAGGTACTTATGGGACACATCTACCTACTCATTGTTAACGTTAAAGACTAACATGGCTACCCCATAGCCTTTTCAGTTCAATTGTTAATGCAGTATTACAAACGGGGGTGAGGGGGAAACACCCTGAAGTAGTTGTGTGTAGAAAAATCAATGAGTATATAATCCAAAATGTGTAGATTTGAAACTTCTCTTCTGAAGAAAAAGTGTGAAATGTTTAAACCTATACAATTAAATCTGTGAATCATTAACTGTACCTTTATATAATTAAAGTAATCTATGCATTTCAATGTGTCTGTATTGGAAACAGTCAAAGGGAAAGTTACATCAGTGTTCATTCTTGAAATTATACAGAAATATAAACACATGGCACTCTTGATGCCATGATGCCAAAAGACATGATGCCAAAATAGTGAGGTTGGTATACAAAACTAAATCAGATAAAAGGATAAAAAGATCAAGTGTTTTTTAGCACTCTCACCATCCTATTCTTCTATTTCTATCCTACTCAGTACTAGGGATGTAATAGTGTAGTCCAGCGTTTCTCAAACTGTGGCTCCTGACCCCCTGGGGGGTCACAAGCAACTTAGAGGGGGATCGCGAGCAACTGAGAGTCTGGTTGCAGCAATGGAGAGGGGGGTCACGATCAACTGAGGGGGAGGGGGGATCACGGTATCACAAGTTTGAGAACCCCGGTGTAGTCAATTAACCGATAAGCAAAAGCTTAAACAAAACACATTTCCCCAACCGCCCTACCAGTAAATTTTTCAGCAGGCTAGACAGCAGCCCGGTTCAGTCCCAGCTTCTGCCGGGTCCAGGACCTACCCCTGCTACAGCTCTGCATTTTGAGTGTATTACAAGCTGAGCAGGCAGCTTGGCTCAGTTCCAGTTCACACCAGGTCCGGGAACTCAGACCTCCTCCCTGGACAGAGGCTGCAGCCACCTCAGGCTGCTGTCTCTGTATCAGAGGCAGTAGCACAGGGTGACAGGCAGCTGGTTCCCGATGGGAGCTGGTTTTTAAGCTGGTTCCCGATGGGAGCTGGCACCCCACACTACTGCCTCTGTATCAGCGCGGAGTGGCAGGGGACTCCTCAGGAGTGAGGCTAGAGCGCACTGGCTGTTGGCCCCACACCTGGGGCCTATAGAATAGTTGATAAACCGATAAGAATTCATGAGGTTAATCGTCTATTCGATTAATCAATATTTAAAATCCCTGCTCAGTACATTGACAGGGACACCGTAAGAAAAACTGTTTTGATGATGTATTTGTAGATGCAAAGACTGAATAAAAAAGACTATCCTCAAAGCAGAGGAAGACCGTGATCCTGAGAAGTATGGCATACCTGCAACTTCTATAGACTTTGAATGGATATTGTAGGTATTCAGCATTTTTTAGAATCCAGACCCAAATGTATGGATCTAAAAAACCATTCAGTGTATTCTTTTTCAAAAATGGAATAAGGGGAAGGGGAAGAAAATTTCATATCCTACATGGCTAAGCCCCAACAAGTCAGCTTCCTGAATCTTTCATGTGAGTTACCACTACTTAAGAAGCTTGTGCCATTTCAAATATTCAACTTGTTAGAGAACAGTTACAGTTCATACAACTTACCCCATCCAGGACTTGCGGCAAGTCAGAGAATTTGGAAGAAAAAGAAAATTGTATTGAAAGCATTTCTATTTTATATTGAGCTTCTGTGGCAACAGAACCTAATAACAATATTAAAAAAATGTGTTTTATACTTCAACTGCAATGGTGTATACATATCACCTTTTCAATATGTGCTGATGTATACAACATGTGAAAGATTTATGGATATTTCCATCAAATGCTGCTGAAAACAGCACTGTGCAGGCCCAGACAGTCTATTAAGTTATACAATTCACTGCAATCCTTTTTACTCTAAGAAGGACTTTAAAAAACAGGGAAAATTCTTTTTAAGACACACAAGGGATGCAAGTTGGAAGCATCCATCGGAGTTAATGGGAATTCAATGCATAAATCCTTGAATATGGAGGACTGACTACTGAGCTTCTCTCTACACTGAGCAATATATGACAAACATATTCAACATATTCCTTCCATTTAAGAGCTCATGTAAAGGGATTTGGAGAAGATGTTAGTAGGTGAGGTAACCAGTACAGCCATGAGTCAAGTACAAGTGCATAATCCTCCTCTATTAAATGATTTACCAATAGGAGCTCATATAATACTATTTAAAGTCCTTTAAAGAGCTGAAGTTCCCCAGAGTACTTGGTTGACATAGAAAATAGTATTTTTTGTCAGGCTGACAGTCTAGCATTATGACCAACATCTGTATATACAAAGGCACAACAAAAAATTATTTTATATACAGATATAAGACACTAATTTACTAGGTATATTAATTTTAAGAACAAATATAACTCTAATTCACCATAGAAAATGGATTAAAAACAAGTCAACTGTAACTTCTTACATATACTTTCCACAGCAGAATTAATGTGATTTTTCCACATGTTTGTAGAAGTGATGAATTAACGTACATCACTGGTCTACTCCGAACGACTCAAACAAAAAGACATTTCACAACATATACATGGAATATTTGCCTAAAAAGTACAACTGGATTGTTCAGCGAGGTAATACTGTAGTACAAAAAGAAGCATCATGCATTATTCAATAAGACTGCAATTCAGTTATCCCACAAGGACACTCGTCTCTACTAATCAGGAAAAGGTATATACAGAAGAAAATAGCACAGTGAAGCTCTAATGTATGCCACTGAAGAGTTCAAAACACCATGTAATATTGTGATAGAAATGTAGCCGTGTTAGTCTGGGGTAGTTGAAGCAAAATGCAGGACAATGTAGCACTTTAAAGACTAACAAGATGGTTTATTAGATGATGAGCTTTCGTGGGCCAGACCCACTTCCTCAGATCAAATAGTGGAAGAAAGTAGTCACAACCATATATACCAAAGGATACAATTTAAAAAAATGAACAAATATGAAAAGGACAAATCACATTGCAGAACAGAAGGAGGATGCGGGGGGGTGGGAAGGGGGAGGAAGGAAGGTAAGTGTCTGTGAATTGCTGATATTAAAGGTAGGGAGAGTGGGATGTTTGTGAGTTAATGGTATTACAGGTGATAATTGGGGAAACTGTCTTGATAATGGGTGAGAAAGTTCAAAGACTTGTTAAGTCCTTGTCGGTAAGTGTCGAATTTTAACATGAATGACAGTTCAGAGGATTCCCTTTCAAGTGCAGATGTAAAAGGTCTTTGTAGCAGAATGCAGGTGGCTAAGTCTTATATATTGTCTTATATAATATTGTCTTATATGTAATATTGTCTTATAATATGTGAATACATGTAATATTGTCTTACAAAGAGAACACTTTGACCAAGCAATTCTTCTGATGTCCAGGTACTGTATATTATAATTAGACATCATTTGTAGAGTGACACCAGGATAATAGGAAAAAGGGAACTCTGCTCTGCAGCCAGTGCCATGAACTGTATTCAGCGTTTTTTGTTCATCTACTTAAGCCCACTACAGATCTGTCCAAGAAACCATAAATAAACCTAAAGCACTATGTGTTTCTATTAATAGCGCAAAGTTCAATGTACTGAAACCTAGTTTCATTGGCACATAAATGAAGCAGCATGACTTATGTTCTACACTCTCTCCAACAGTGTCAGCAATACAGAAACTAAAGACAAGCAAAAAACCATTAGGGATCTGTACTTTACATAAAAGAAGGAGGATTTGATATGATCTCCATAAAATCTGAATGTTTTCGAAACCCACACAAAATGCACAAATCACCGTCTTCAAGGTTTAACTTCCAAACTATGACAAGTTTCAAAATCATGTGTAATATGATACTCTGCTAATCTTTAGCTAGTTATGGTTAGAGATTGACAAAGTATAAATATTCAACAAGTAGTAGAGGGTAGGAGTAATGAAGTTAGCAGTCTGAACTATAAAACAATGTTTTTTAAATTAAATTATGTACAGATATTTTTATCTTAAGAACATAAAGAAATAAATGCAATTTGATAAAATCCAGTAGTATAACAAATCAGTATATTACATATAATTTTAGCTCCTCCAGTCCAAAGGCAGCTTTATTTCATTAATTAAGTCAAGCTAACAATTGTCAGTACAGTTAATTTTGAAAAAGTAAATGACCTTGAAAGATTCAAAGTCTTAGATAATTTTGAGAAACATGGTTTCATAAACTGGAAAATCAATGGAGAAAAGTGACATTTCCAGAGAACTCAAAGAAAAAATAGGGTAGCAGGTTGGAACAGAGCCAATAGTAACACTCTTAAAACTGATTACAATCCTGTAACTCAGTGGTCCCCAACCATTTGTGGTTGCCGGGCGCCAGGGGGCATGGCCGTTCACCCGCCGGGCGCCCGGGGGGCGGGCCCCCCCCAAGCGGCCCCCCCCCATAGCCGCATTCCCAGGGCCGGCGCTGGCGCTCTCCCCCAAGCGCCGCACGCCCGGGGCCAGCTCTGGCGCTCTCTCCCCCCCCCCTCATGCGCCGCGGGGGGGTCAATCCGCGGCACCCCCGGGGCCGGCGCTCACCGTGCGCCACGCACCCAGGGCCAGGCCAGCCCTGAGCACTTGGCGGGCACAGACAAATGCCCCCGCGGGCGCCATGGCGCCCGCAGGCACCGTGTTGGGGACCACGGCTGTAACTAGTTCTTAAAGAAGTGTGGCTCCTGTGTGTATTCAACACATGAATATGCACAGGACTCACCGAGCGGTGGCAAGCCCGGCTCGCCAGCTGCGCCCCACTCACCAGCTGCGCAGTTCTGCACTCTGCACATGCACAGATCATTCTGCGCATGCGCAGATCGCTCCGCGCCGGACGTTCCAGGGTGTAATCAACTCGCCATGGGTGAGTAGATTACACTATTTGTCGAGCCCTGAATATGCATACATCCCATGCACCTAAGTCTGGAAATTCTGGACAAGCAGCATCAATTGACCTGCCTCATGCACCAAAACAAAGGCATAAGAGGCAGACCAGGTCAATGCTTCTCCTTATTATGAATCCAATGGGACTCAAAGCAGAGAGGACAGAGGTGCAGGTATACAGACCAAAATCATAAATCTCAAAAAACCCTTCCAGTTATAGGTAAGTAACCTTCACTTCTTTGAGTGCTGGTCCCTAAGTATATTCCACAATGAACGACTAACAAGCACAGCTTAAGTATCAGAGGGGTAGCCGTGTTAGTCTGGATCTGCAAAAGCGACGAGGAGTCCTATGGCACTTTATAGACTAACAGATTTATTGGAGAATAAGCTTTCGTGGGCAAAGACGTACTTCGTCAGATGCATGTAGTGGAAATTCCAGGGGCAGGTATAAATATACAGGTATAAGAAAAGAGTACCAATCAAGAGTAAGGCTGGACATAATGAGGTCAATTCAGTCAGGGAGGATGAGACCCACTTCTAGCAGTTGATCCTAAGGCATGAACACAAAGAGAGGAAAAACTGCTTTTGTAGTTGGCTAGCCATTCATAGTCTTTGTTTAATCCTAAAATGATGGGGTCAAATTTCCAGATTAACTGTAGCTCAGCAGTTTCTCTTTGAAGTCTGGTCTTGAAGTTTTTTTTTTTTTTCCAGGATGGCTACCTTTAAATCTGCTACTGTGTGTCCAGGGAGATTGAAGTGTTCCCCTACAGATTTTTTTATATTACCACTGCTGATATCTGATTTGTGTCCATTTATTCTTTTACATAGGGACTGTCCAGTTTGGCCGATGCATATAGCAGAGGGGCATTGCTGGCACATGATGGCATATATTACATTGGTAGATGTGCAGGTGAATGAACCCGTGATGGTGTGGCTGATCTAGTTAGGTCCTGTGATGGTGTCGCTGGTGTAGATATGTGGGCAGAGCTGGCACCGGTGACTTGTACTCAGGAATATTTTCATGCGATTAAGTGTTGGTCTGTATCTAATTATCCTGAGCGTTTCCTGGTCTTTGGGAATCCATGTATTGGTAGTCACAGCTGCTAGGGTAGGAATAATGACAGTTTAGAGATTCCCTTTTACTCAATCAAATAAACTGGAAAGCATAAAAGAAATTCTGACAGTAATTAGGCAAAACAGAACATGATTAAAATTAATGTTTTTGGCTCATGCCATAGAAGAGGACACATGTTTTTGGTGTTAGATTGTGAATGAGCCCTGTTAGCATATCACCAGGCACAGAAGATTATACTACTTTCTCTTCACTATCTATAGGAGCTGGTAATATATCTATTCTATCTGTATTTTGTATAGTGCTATATTAATCTTTCATGAATAATAATTGATTGTCAACAAATAATTAATGGAATTATTTAATCTCGAATTATTATTAAATTCAAACAGGAACTCCTCTCATTTGGGTGACCACCAAAGAGAAAGCTTTTGTGAACACCAGAACAGTGTTCCTAGTCAAAAGGAAAAGACTCTGTGCTAGTAATGTTCCTGACAAACTTTTTGTGAAACAGATGAATATCTATATGAAAATATGTCTGTATTAAGAGGCACAAACCAAATCCCCTCCCTACAGGAAGGTTTACTGATGCTTGTGTAACCATCTTGACTTTCAGAAAAGGTGTTCAGTTGCTAACGTCCAAAATGGGTGCTCCACATCTTTGTTGAAGACTAAAAAGTATGGGAACTAGAACCCTCTCACTTGACATTGAGGTGGGAATCATACTATTGTCCCTTATTGATAAAAGAAAATCCACATTCTTATGAAGAATCTACTCCACGTGAGAATGGTCCTTGATGGGAAACCAGGAAGAGGGTTTGTTGGGAGGAAGGGAAAGAAATTCTATGAAGTAATCATAGTGGATGAATTTTCAAGCCCAACTGTCCGTCTTTACTGACTCCAACTTGTTCTCAAAAAGTAAGAGAGTACCATCAAAGAAAAGGGAGAAAAGTAGAAATGGTCAGCATCAGTAACAGTGGGTACTTCTGAATTAGTGCTCTGTGGGTGGACAGGAATGGATACAGGTTTTTGTAGCAGGGGAAGCTGAAAATCAAGGCTTTTCAACCCTCTGCTGCTTGCCCTGAGGCTCTGGTGAACACTGGTAGTAGATAGTTTGTGAAGGGGCTAGTCCTAATTTATACCCTTGCCTGCAGTGTTTTCTCTTCAGGGACAGCGTACAAATTCCTGGGGATGTGAGGGTCGATTGAGACTCTTTCAAGAAGGAAAATAGAAATGGTTTCAAGACAGGAGAAGCAGAAAAAAATAAACCTGGGTGTGTCTGCAAAATATTAGGAAAGGAGAATGAAATAACATCTACAAACATAGCAGGGAGAGCACCAAGCGGAAAAACTGAAAGTAAATATAAGTGGTGAAAAAGGAAATTGATCAAAAAGCCTGTTCCATAAAAACAAATCCTGAAGACTATAAGTGAGAAGCTCACCCTCAAAGTACCTAAAGAACAGAGAGAATGAGTGTTCAGATATCTATTGAAGGAATACAATTCAAAAGGCACCTAATGGACAAGTGAGGGCCCACTAGATGAAGATAAACCTGTGAACAAACTCAGTGAAAAGAAGTACAGTAAGATCAAATATACAGAGCATTTCAGCCTGAAAAGAAGAAAAAAACCCAAACATAGAATCATAGAAGATTAATGTTGCAAAGCTTTAGAAAAGGAATCCTTGGCCTACACAGTTCTAGGCACACTTCCAAGCTCATGCTCGGAGAGATGCTGCCTGTGGGTTGGGGCCAATGTGCGGGGGGGGGGGGGGTTTCAAGGTCCAGATCACAATGAGGTCTTAGAGCTGTCTCATGAGCACCTCACATTTGTGGGAGAAATGGGTAACAGATGCTGCACTACACAGAAACGTGTATCTCACCAACAGAGTAGAGGAAGTGCTGGTGATCATTATTCATGGAAAAAGAGAGAGGGGTAGAGATTTAATTCTTGAACCCCAGGTCTGAGAAAAACAAGTTACCTTAGCCATATTATAAAAAACTGACTATGCTAATAAATAGTTTATGATATATATTTACAAGGAAGTCTCCTAGGATAGGGTAGTTTTGCTAACTGCGCTTGTATAACTAAAATTTGTGGGGTGTGCCAATTGAACCATAGCAGCACTTTGAATGAAATGGGAGAGCATAACTCTCACAATGTTGTTCACAATTAGCACTCATCCTGCTTTAAGTGCATATCTCTTTTGTAATACCAGTAGGAAAAAAACCATGCAGACAAAAACCAGCAGAATCTGGCAACCTTATGTATGGGCAACGGTGAACAAAACGTCTCGTGGGTTACAAAGTGAACACCAATGGTCTGCATGTGGTCCTCTAGCTGCATGTTGCCCACTGCTGGTCTAGAGTATGAAGAGAGCAACTGCACAAACATAGCCAACGGACACTGCTTATAAAGAATCTCTAAACTTCGGTGTATTGCACACACGTACCCACATATGGACTTCATATTGAGACCAGAAAGCAAAGAAGAAATTCAAGATTAGATTATTACTCCAAGTCATGTAACTAAAAAATTACAGAATAAATAATCACATTTAGATTTACAGCTCCAGTTTCAAAAATAATCTCTACTGACCAGACTAGAAACGTAAGGTTGATGTGCAATAATGTCTCATTTTTTCCCTTATTAATTAAAGAATTTTTCCTATAACAGAAGAGTCTGAGGCAGATGGTACTCAAACTGTGTATCTGCTAGTAATGAATGCTCCAATCAGCTCTACTCCTATGTGCTCAGTCTACAACCAAGTTTCATTCACACAGATACTGCAAACTCTAAGAAACAACATTTGCAACAGACGTGGCGCTTCAGTAAAAACACTACTTAATTTTTTTTACTTTGATAAAGCAATTAACACTGTTGTTGAAGTTACACAAGAACACAGCTGTTCAGTCACTTCAGTAGATTAGGGAAACAATCAAACAATCTATCATCACCCAAATCTATATTAAGTACTAATACTGCACAGTTTGAAAAACCTCCAAATGTAAAATATTTTGCTTACATCTAGTTGTGCACATTATTGCAGATGTGCAATAGCAAGATTGCCTTTGTTCTCAATTTATTATTCAGTGCACATAGCAATTTTAACATTGTAAGAAGGTACAGTTAATTAAAGGGAAAAAATAATTTGCATTCTGATTTTCAGTATTCTAATTATACAGTCTCATTTATTATATTACTCGTTTCATTTATACACAAGGAGCTTGATTGTTCATAGGTACCAACTATCCATGCTACCACAAATGAGAATGCTCAGCACCTTTAAAAGTGTCAGGCCCTATCCAACGGTCCGTGGGAGATGTAGGTGGTGCTGGGCGCAGTTTGAACTGGGCAATGCTGAATCCTGTCATACATCCTAAATGTGCTTTTAAATACAGATATTATCTGTTAATCATGACAGTGCAGATCCCCTAGTATATGTTATATAGAATATTTTGATTTAAGAACTAATTTTACATTTCCTTCAAGAACTTGAACCAATAATTGCTACCAACAGCAAATACATAGGTATGAGTAAATATCTTACTAAGTATGAAACCTCCTGAAATTACATGCTTTTCTATGTGGAAATAAAAGGTAAAACTCATCTCTCTGTAGAGGACCAACACAAGGTCCATGTAAAATGCTTAAGGAGGATTACACTTTGATTAGGACCATGTACTGGCCATCTACATGAATTAATTTAACTCACAATGAACAGTAATAAATGTTTGTAAAATTGCTTTATGTACATGCATTTCAGGTATATTGATAAATGCATCCTAAAAATCCAAATAAATAGATATTAGAGACATTGATTATCAACACGAATTTTATAGAGGCTTGTTATAAAGCTTAATCTCCTGTTATACATACTGTACCACGGATAAAAAAAACCTCTACAAATCTGCAAACAGCAAATCATATATTTAAAACTGATGTTTGATTAAACTCCCCCATCTTCCTTTGCCAATAAGTGCAGAACAATGTTATGGTAATGTGCACAAAATGCACTTCTCTCTGTAATTGAACAGACAGTGACTCCGCTTGCCAAATTCTCACTCCTGAGGCTGGTGAATGGATCATCCATTTATGCACCCCCACACCCTTAGGCTGTGTCTAGACTGGCAAGTTTTTCCGGAAAATCATCTGCTTTTGCAGAAAAACTTGCCAGCTGTCTACACTGGCTGCTTGAATTTCCGGAAAAGCACTGACGATCTCATGTAAGATCGTCAGTGCTTTTCCGGAAATACTATGCTGCTCCCGTTCGGGCAAAAGTCTTTTTCCGAAAGACTTTTGCGCAAAAGGGCTAGTGTAGACAGCACAGTACTGTTTTCCGCAAAAAAACCCCAATCGCAAAAATGGCGATGGGGGCTTTTTTGAAGAAAACCACATCTAGATTGGCCACGGACGCTTTTCTGCAAAAAGTGCTTTTGCGGAAAAGCATCCTGCCAATCTAGACGTGCTTTTCCGAAAATGCTTTTAATGGAAAAATTTTCCGTTAAAAGCATTTTCGGAAAATCATGCCAGTGTAGATGTAGCCTTACAGTTTTTAATATGTATATCCATAACTCATCACCCCTAAAATAATGTATCACTTATATAAATAATTGAGAATCACAGTAAAAACAGTATGGGATTGCAAACAGAGGTACTTCCCTGACTCCCTCCAAGCAATTTCTTTGCCTAGAATTGGGAAGCACTCCTCTGCCTACTCTATCCCTGTCTTATGCTGCTCAAGACACATACCCTTTCCTGTCCCCTCTCCTGCTCTGCTTCTCAGCACTCTGGACCCTCATCCCCTCGCCACTCTCTTCCTCACCCTCATTTCCCAGGCATCACATTCCCCTGTAGCATGTAAGCATTCCTCCTTCCCTCCCTCATTCTCCGCACCCACCTTTCACAGTGTCTCTGACTCACAGTCTCTGTACCCTGTCTAGCCCCCTGGACTATGAAGTGGCAGACATTATGTCTGTGGCATGACTCCAGTATCACTAAAGACAGTGGGAGCTGGCAGCCAATTTTTATTAAGGGCAGCCTCACTTCTACATGCAGGTAGAATGTAGAAAAATGGCAGCAGCCTTTCTGGTTTCAACCTCATTGACAATAATAGGAGATACTGTAGTGGCATTCTGAATAAAGGAAAATGTATAAGTTGGTGATCTTTCATCATCTTTTCACGAGACATCTAAAAACAAACCATTCCCCGAAATCCTTATAAAATCACAAGGGTTGGCAAAAGTAGGCACTTAGACAGCATAAGGCAATTTACTTCCATTGATTGTTTTTCATATTCTGGGGAAAGACATCTACACTTGATTGCTATTTAACTCAGTAAGAGTTCTAGGCAAATATCTGACATCTGGGTGTGTGTTTAACGACTTATTTCTGGGAGGAAATCTTTACTAGGTCTTACCTCATTTTATTACCTAATGGGCAGAGGGTGGGGTGGAAGCAAGGAGGAGTTGTGAGGTATCCACAATAAATGAATTATTAGCAAAACAATTGCTTGACTTATAATTATTATACTGCTTTATGTAAGATCCACTGATCCTTTGCTCATTAAAGCAGAAGTTTTCCTTTGTTTGGTTTAACAGTGTTTATGTGGTAGTGGAATTACAAACAGAAACATGATGAACTATGGAGTTACTTAAATATACTGTAGTTCTTTTGTTGTAGTTTCTCCCTCTCTTTTCAGAAAAAATTCAGAGTACTCAGTTACAAGAGCCATGGAGTTAAAATATTGTGTGTGTGCAAAACTTCCAGAGCTATACACTAGGACTAAGCAAAATATTTTCTCCAAGTCCACAAGAGCTCGACTACACACGTGTATGTACATGACTGAATTTGACCATGTAAACTACACAATCATTTGTATGATAATCTACTTTAAGTATAAGTTTTCACATAATTACAGATGCAAAATACCTAAATTCCTCAAATTAATCATTACTTATAAAATCAGTCAGTAAAATGGAGTATTATATTTGTATTTATTAGCTTATTAAAAATGGTGGAACAAAGTGTAAATAGGTGCTTTAGCACATCTATAACAAGCCATAAGAACTGTGTACTTAGAAAGCATGCAAATTTTGCCATCATCAGTTACTAATTAATCAGGTACTAAAAGAAGCATAGCAGAGGTGCCAAACAAAGCTCACAGCACTAAGAAACACCTATGACTTTAATGAGCATGTTCCTTTAGACAATGTTAGTATCATGGGATACATTATCTCATTATGTTGCTAGAAACAAACTGTAAAAGAGTTTCTAAATCTCCAATAATATCTTAAAGATTAGTATCTGAAAATATACTCTGCTTCCCAATACTGCAGAAAATTAATTAAATTATTATAAATGGTTCATCAAGGTAACAAAAATATGAGACTACACTCTATTTGTTTATGGAACACAATTTTACTACAACTCTTTCCAGGTTAAGCTGTCTTCCAGGATATGGAAGACATAATATCTTCCACTGCCCAATGAGGGGAAGGGATTTCAATCTGTACATTGCAGGATACATTCTGGTATGGCTCTCTCAATCACCTTCTGAAACTTGCGATTTGTATTAATAATTAATTAGTCATTGGAGCAACAACTTGAACTTGGGTCTCTCATACTGCAAGAGAATGCCCTAAATATTAGACTATAGTGTAATTTTTACTTTTCCCCAGCTTGATTATGAATGATGATTAATGACTATGCTGTCACATAGCAAGACCTAGTGGGGGAGATAATAGCTTTACGGAACCAACTTCTGTTAGTGAAAGGAACAAGCTTGCGAGCTACATACAGCTTTCCAAGGTTTTCTTCTAAAAGACTTAACTCAGCATTGCCCAGGTCCAGGAAGCAGGGTAGGAGGGAGGGTAGAAGCCTCCTGCCAGTGCTCCACGGGCCCAGAGGCAGAAGGCGGGGGAAAAGTGCAGACTGGGCCTGGGGGCAACAAGGTGCAGCCCAGGCCTAGGGATGGGGCAATGAGGCGTAGCCCAGGCCCAGGGACAGAGAACAGGCAATGAGGTGCAGCCCAGTGAGAGGGAAGGAGGGCCTTGCAGGCCTGCTGGCACGGCCATGATGAGCAGCCCAGGCTTGCTGGAGGAGGTCACCTGTGTGTCTGGGAAAGGAGGGGGGGCTGTGCTGCTTGGCTCTGATAGTGCTCCAAGGGGGAACAGTGGTGGAGAAGGGGGAAGGGTTTGGGACAGGGCAACCGCTTACATGGGCCAATGCTTTTGGCCTCACCTTTTTTCTTCTTGCCTGATCCATAATTGTGCTCCATGGTGGCTGTAAACCAGCAGGAAGAGCTGAGGCAGTGTGGCTCCCAACAGTTAGCAGGAGTCTGCAGAGTGACTTTTCCTATCTGTCTGCAAACTAAATGGGTGCATGAGAGTCTGTTTTGTGGGTGGGAGTGACAAAAGGGGTTAGCAGGCATAAGATATTACACATTTCATGTGGCAATTGGCAGATTTGTCATCTAATTATAAGTCAAGTTTATAGCAAGCTTCCCCTTAGACCATGACAATAACTGAAACTTGAGTTTATAAAGAGGATGTGGAATTGCTGCTCCTGGAGCTAGTGAAATCTAGAAAGTATGATTAAACCTTTTAAGTTTTTACAAGATAACTGAAAGCGGTGCTAAGAATTACATGCCGTACTGCCTAAGCTAAGAGAGCTTGCATAAGATGCCTCAAAAGACTGGCATCTTCATTCTCTCAGTTGCAAGGGGAACAACTGAATAGAAAGTTGTTCATGAAAGGAAAGTAGGGAGAGAACATCAAACTACAAAATAAAGTTAAACATTTCAATTTTTAAATGTACTGCTGTTATTTGCAGCATATGAGATTGTGAAAAGTGTGTGTGTTTTTTTTTTTAATTGGGACGGGATTTCATCCCATCATTCATGCAAAAATAAGTGATTATTTCCAGAATTGTTAATCACTAAGTTCTAGGGCAAATAATAAATGTAAATTTAATTTGCTGTTTACACGTTTCTATATTCAGCTCTTCCACAACGACTAAGCAAACTTTCATTCATATAATATTTAGGGTTGCCAGATGGTTTTCACAAAAATACCGGACACACTTGCCATTACATCACAATCTACATTTCATCTTATTTAGAAAATACTGGACATTTATATTTTCTCAATTTGTTTCCCAAACTGAAAGCTCAAATACTGGACTGTCCAGTTCAAAACCGGACACCCGGCAACCCTAATAATATTCAGTGTTAATAAATTTTGTTGTGCAATGCTTATCACCATCTCTACACTAGGGAGAACGGTAGATTTCCGCAAACCCCAGACTGGAATTCTAGCACTTGTATATTAAACAACACAGAGAGAAGGAAAGATGTATTGGACTCTTTGGTCAGACCTCCTATAGCAGCCTTTGGCAAAGATACAATTAAGAAAAAAAAAAAAGGACTTTGTTACACAGGTCACAGCTCAGTCCAAACCTATATCACAAATGGATTATCACTTGCCTAGTAAGGATTAGATTCTGAATCAATAAATATCAGCAAATATCAATATCACTATAGACAAAAACCAAAGAAAAATATTTGGATTGATAGTACAGTTAGCCAAAGAAAAGAAAAATACTGCTTGTGAACTTAGTCCCACCTTAATGTATATAAAACATGTTACACTGGCAATGAGTGATCTTGGAACAGACACACCATTCAGATAGCTTCAACTTTTGGAAATTCAGCAACTGTCATTAAATATATATTAGCAGATGTCTCCATGATTTCCCCACAACTGACAATTTAAATCAATAAAAACAGAAAAATGCTTAAATCCTATAATTGCACACAACTATAAATATTAATAAAGTCATTAAAATGCTTAAATAAACATTGATCTGTCAAATATTTTAAAAAATGAATTCTGCCAAGCCTAACAGTCTCATGGCTAATGAGCTGTGGGCAAGAAGGAGACATTTGCCTTCAGTTGTGCTGTCTGGCCATCTGAAGCCACTGGGATGCCTGCTTCCCATTTCACTGCTCTTTCTGCTGGATCTCAACCACAGAAGACTTTTCAGCAGCACAGAGAGGACTCCAATATCGGTCCAGGGTTTCTCACACCACATGCTACCGCAAGCTCACCTTTACTCCCCAGCAGCCCCACCCAACCAGCAAATTTCTACTACTCAACTAGTCCAGTTGTCTAGCCATGCAACACATGCAGGCCAACCAAACAGCTGACCCAGGCACCTCCATGTTATGGTCTTCCTCAATGTCCCAGGAGATAAAGGACCCTGGGAGCATGCAGAAGCAGGTACTTCTAAGCATTGTGGGGAGGAACATGCAACCAGATGCCTCTTCGCCCCTTCTTGTTGCTAACTAACTGCCTGGAAGAAAAGAAAAGCTAGCGGGGAGGAAACGGGGGGGGGGGGGGGGGGGGAGGGAGGGTGGCTGTTGTGGTCTTGCTTGCTGTGATGTGGTTGTGGAAATTAGATATGTGCCCAATAAAATATTTTGCAAAATTACGATGTTGAACAATTCATCATTTAACATAGCTATGGTTTCTTTGCAATTCAGATATTACTTTCCTGTAGGCATTTTCAAACATTAGCTTGGCTCTGGAATTCAAAGGACGACTAAATATGCAAAATGTTTCTTATGCAGTTCTCTGACAAATTGTTACTTATGCAGTTGCATATTACTAAATCAAGATGCCAAAATCTCACAGCTCAGATTGTAAACAGTCATCATATCCATTTTGGCAACAAGCTTCATCAGAATGCATCAAGTATTGCATGTAGCAGATACATTAATACAGAATGTACATTGTAATATAATATTTTTATTACAGTTAGCAATATATCTGTACAATTTAATGCATACAGAAGTCAACTTTATATATAACCATTCATTTAATCTAAAAAGTATTTACAGAGAAGCAAGACAAGTGCCACTGTCAAATAGCCACTGTCAAATAGTCTATGTAACAAGGCACTATTACAGCAAACACCTTACACCCCTTTTGAACAAAGCAATGATGTTCCAATTCCTTCTGCTTAACTTATATAGCCAAAGCAAACTGAGTTGCAAGTTCATCAGTTCTCCTAAATCAAGTAGAGCTAATACACCAATGGGAGTTCTCTGAAACAAAACACAAGGGCTTTTGGAAGTGTTGTTATTGACCGAGTAGTGGTACTCTTCATTATCAGTCAGTACAGACCAAATGACATACCAATACATAAGGCACTTTGTTGCTTGGGCTGCCTTTTCCAAAGAAAGCTTAAAACCAACATCCTGATAGCTTGTTATAATTCCTGTTCCTCTCCTTTAGGAAAAAATATGGCAGTAAGTCTTATATCTTGGCCAAATTCTAATATGGAGTATTACATTATACCTATTTAAATTTTCCTCTGCAATGTCTGCTGAATAGCATATAATTGTTTGCAACTCTCAGAAACATTATACAACTGTCATGTTCCAACACAAGTTATACTACATTTTAGTCTGTATACAGTTAACTCATGCACAGATAGCTTTAAAATCCCTTGTCTCTTCAGGATAAGTTACAGTCTCTTACAATGTATTATTCAATAGTTCCCTGTATTTCTAGACCATCTCCAGTAGACTGGCAGCAAGTCCTTGGTTATGTAATGTCTGCTCTAGAAAGTTATAAAGATTAAATGAGAATTTTTTTAGAGTTATATGAAATACAGACTGTGCTCTTAAGGAAGTTCACATATACATATATATAACAATACTGCACTGCAACTTAGCCATGATAATGCAATCCAAAATACCAATTACACTTCTTAATATATAGGAAGAGCTCAGATTTTAAATATTTCTGCAACCCCCCTCCCCCAAGAAACTGATGTTCTAATACCACCCACAAATCATAGTATTTAGTTTTACCTACCATTATGTTAGATGCTGACAATATCTCTCTGGTCCTCGAGTGTAGTTGTGAGGATGTTTAATATACACCTCAAACAAAATGTCTGGATCTCAGACTTTATGTAAAGACTATACTGGTGACACCAACAAAGTGACAAATTCACATTTGACACCTTTAGAGAGTGTTAACCTCAGGAATATAAAGAAACATACTCATAACAGATTTTAAAAAGCTTCACAATGCTGTTAGTTGCAGCATTTGTAGAATAAATTTGATTTTCACAACAGTTGAAGAAACAATTCAATTAAAGATTAAATATTTAAAGAAGTTCTTTTGATGTACTGAGCTTTTAAGTCATGTTTACCTCTCATTCTTCCAAAAAGTATAGTTTTTTTCCATCTACAACTGAATACCAAATCAAAGTACAAATATTTCACAATGTATCACATTTAAAGACATCAAAAGAGTCTTATGAAGGATAAGCACTTACCCAGTAGCCAGTCAAATATTTAAACACAGTAAATGTAAATAGTACTGAAAAATAGTAAACATTTCAGAATTGTTGGATATTCACATAATGATTTTCAATTTCACTTCCCACACTTTCCAGGATAGAACATCAGTCTGATCTTTCAATATGCCTACTCCTTAGATAATAAACTATAGTGTAAATGTTGGTGCAATTTTTGGTACAAACAATGAATATCAGAAGTTTACCATATTCCACATTAAAGAACTACTACTGACAATGAAATTGAGAGCTAGTTGAGCAATAAGTCCAAAGTATGAAACCAAAGAGAATAAAATCACAAAGAGTTACAATAAATTTGAGCGATCCTTTGAAATACCAGTGTTATCTTATGTAAGGTTTGGACTAAAGTTTCAGAAATAAGACATGGTTAATTGGATACCACATACAGTAAATAATTTGGCTATATAAGAAATTCCTTCATCTGGCTTTAGCTAAAGTCTGCTAATTAGTAATGACATCACTTGTTTATTAAAGGCTATAAGAAAGGTAAACTTTTTAAAGGGTTCACTGCTAATATCTGCCTGACCAAGATGGAGCTGATCAACATACAGGTCTAGCCCTCATGGGTTCAACTGTTTGTAAAGAACTTGATTCAATGATCATGAATATGTTGTTAATGTTGGAATGTACTAAATTGTTCAGTATTTGGGCTTTTTAGGCCAGCTTAGAGCAACCATATAAATTTCATTTGAATTTTGGATTTAATAAAGACATTTATGATTACATTAGTTCAGTAGTAAGGCCTCATGTAAAAATAATAATTCCTACTACAGCTCAAAAAATACAGTTATAGCTAGACAACTTGTGGGCTCCAAGAGTTCTCGCCAATTTATAGTGTATAGCAGGGTGGTCACCCTGCTCCGGTGAAGTAAGCATTAAACCCAGCTCTAAGAGAGGGCTAGGACTGTGGTCCTATCAGATGAGGTCCTATAAGGGAGAGGAGGAACACACACTTTTGCTCCAGCTGTGCAACAGAAAGGACCAGGCTGCATGGGTAGTCTAGAGAGTCCCTGAGACAGAGCAGTGCTGAGGAAATGTAGCAGAGCTGGCAAGCTCTGGTGTGACCCAAATCCCAGGGTGCAGGGCTGGTATCGGAATACTAAGGCTGCAAGGAGACAGTCGGGGCAAGAGGAGGCAGCAGGTCCATACCCTCTTGCCAATGATAAGTGGCCTTTTCAGATTGCAGTTTGCCCCGAAGCAAGGGTAGATGATGGCTGGCAGTGGGTCACTGAGGTAAGGTGGGTACAAGGGATTCCCTGGAAGAGGACTACCCCAGGGTCTCAGGGCACTGCTGCAGGACAGTACTATGAGGAAAGAGGCACCATGGGCCAAGAAGGACATGGGGCCTGAAGTAGAGCAGAAAACAACAGGTAACTTAGGATAAGACACTGGCCAACAGGGGGAGCTCCAGGGCTGAAAGAACTAATTTCTGGATAGATCAGCAGGTGGTGCCATGCTGGTGAGTGCTTGAACCTGTTACAATGTTATATTTAAGGTTCTCCAAGATGGATCTAAGTGAAAATTGCTTTGTCTGCCTGCACTGTTGCTACCCAATATGGCTTGCTAAGGGTGAAAGGATAGTTCTTGTTACTGATACACACCCCCTACTCCAGTGTTTCATGGCATGGCAGCCAAAGGCACATGCATATTCGGGCTAGAGACCTATCAAGTTCATAATGCACGTATATTCTATTGCTATGATGGTATGACAAAATGTCTGCTTGCAATGGGGTTGTACATAAGAATAGAAAAAGAGGGGTGCCGGTGTAACATCCTAATTGAAAAACTGGGTAAGAATCAGAGATCACACAACTCCCAGGTGGGGAGGGAGAATACATGGGCCCTACCATCATGTAAACCTCTTTCCCTGAAAGTGTTTAAATCCAAAACATGAGGTTGTGTGACTGAGAGACGGTTTTAGAAAGGCTCATTGAGGCCAACTACCATCAATGTTAGAAAATGCTTAAGGGTTCACGGTTAGGCATTTAAATCTGAAAAGATAAAAGTACTTGCCTGTGACAACGTCAACTGCCTAGATAAATCATATTGAATTAAGTTAAATCTTTCAGTGTTGTAGGAGTTCATGGTCTTAAAAATGCAAATGTATATCATTATTGTGGGACTGAATATAGTGACTTGAGGGAGAGACGTGACTAACATAAATCCTGGGAAGTAATGTAAGCATTCAATTGTGACTTCACACTGTTATAAACTGTAATTTCCATCTTAGAGGCTGGTGGGGTTCAACTAATTTTCTTTATTTTAAACGGAACAGTAGCCATGTCCCACTTTAAATAGAAGAATGCATTATATCATTCATGTTTGTGCTCAGCAAATAGTAATGAGCCTTTAAATATATCAGTGTGGATGACACCAAAATAATTACACAGCATGATAAACAGAGATGGAAAAGACACTTTTGATGTACCATGTACCTTAATTTGAATATAGACTTAATTCATGTCTGCATTTCAAGAGCATTTAATATACAAAAAAACCTGTCTCTCTCATCTCAGAAAGCCAAGATATTATTAGAGATTTTTTTTCCTGTAAAGTCAAGTATCAAAATACTTTAAGATTAGTACATTGAGTGGTAATGATTTTGATAGTGGCAATGGAGGTTAGGTAGTTTTGTCTGGGGTGAGAAGATAAGTGTAATCTCAGCCTCCAGATGTGTCTGTTGTTCAGTGATATGGAAAAAGGTTAAACAACCATTTGATGTAGCAATTTTCTATTCACTAGCAAAAACATTCATAAACAATACGTGCAGTGGCATACCCCTCCAGTCTCTGATTTGCTCCCATGTAATGTTTGATTAAGGGGTTGGAGGAGAATTGTGTAAATTATATAATAGGATAAGAAGCTCTAGCAACAAGCTGGTGGTGCAATAGTGGCCTATTCTTACCATATTTCCTCATGTACAGGCAGTCCCCGAGTTACGCGGATCCGACTTATGTCGGATCCGCAGTTACAAACGGGGCCCTTCCTCTCCCTGGTCTCCAGCAGACCAGGGAGAGGAAGCAAAGCGGCGGAACACGCGGGCAGCGGACAGGGCTGTCCGCTGCCCACGTGCTCCGCGGCTTGGCTCTGCTTTGCCCCCCCCCCCCGTCCCCCTGGTCTGCAGCTGACCGCGCGCTCCGTGGCTTGGCTCTGCTTTGCCCCCCCCCCGTCCCCCTGGTCTGTAGACCAGGGGGACGGGGAGCAAAGCAGAGCAAAACCACAGTGCCCGAGGGCAGCAGGACAGCCACGGCGCATCTAGGCTGTCCCGCTGCCCCCGTGCTCCGCGGCTTTGCTCCGGACACCTGTGGTACAGCAGCTGGGGCGCTGCCAGTTGGTCCCGTAGCGCCGCTCTGGGCGCTACTGGACCAACCGGGCAGCACCCCAGCTGCTCTGCCCCAGGCGTCCTGATTCAGCCACTGCTGGTCAGTTTCAGCAGCGGCTGAATCAGGACGCCTGGGGCAGAGCAGCTTGGGTGCTGCTGGGTTGGTCCAGTAGCGCCGAGGAGCGGCGGCGCTACTGGACCAACCCAGCAGCACCCCAGCTGCTCTGCCCCAGGCGTCCCCAAGTCAGCCGCTGTTGAAACTGACCAGTGGCTGACTACGGGAAGCCCCTGCCCCAGGCTTCCTGGAATCAGCCGCTGATCAGTTTCAGCAGCAGCTGACTTGGGGATGCCTGGGGTTCTTAAGTTGAATCTGTATGTAAGTCAGAACTGGCATCCAGATTCAGCCGCTGTTGAAACTGATCAGTTTCAGCAGCGGCTGAATCTGGACGCCAGTTCCGACTTACATACAGATTCAACTTAAGAACAAACCTACAGTCCCTATCTTGTACGTAACCCGGGGACTGCCTGTATTTCACCTTAAACAAAATGTGCCCCCAAATGTTTAACCTATGCCCACTCCCTAAAGAAACCTTTAAAAGTGACCCTCTCTTCAAGAACATTTAACCAATTTCAACCCGCTATGTTAGCACAGTAGCAAAGGAAAATCTTGCACTGCTAATAGGCTATACCCCACACTCTTCTAGTCCTGTGTGTCACACTCTGTGGGAAACCCTACTGTAAAAGGGACCCAGAAGGGAGTGCCCCTGTGGGTAGGCAAGACCTCCTTCCATATAAGGATCTTTACATGGGATTGTGAACCCTTCTGAACCCAAGATGGAGCCTCAAAATTACAGGTTCTATATATTCTAGTTCCTCTTCTGAAGACATAGAAGAGAAAATCTAGGACTTCCTACGAAGCTCAAAAGAAAGATGGTGAAACAGTGATTTTTAAGACTAGAGGGGATTGCTATGATAATGTGAGAAGGGTCTGAATCATTCTTCCATTACAGCCAGGTGGAATTCTGGGTGTAGTTATGTTCACTCAGTTACTTTGACCTGCTAGGTATGCAACAGTTAAGTAAATACAGTTCACGCTGGAATGGAAAAGACATCCTGGGTGTGGTTATGTAAATGCAGTTCACTCAGTTTCTTAGGCTTTCTAGATATTCAATTGTTAGAATAGTGTTTTGCCTATAGTAACCAATTTGGCTGTTGTGGGGTCATAAACTGTGTTAATCCTAAATGCAGGAATTGTAAGATATGACCACTAATGCTTGAAGCTATTGAGAATGCAGAAAAACAGAGACTGTGTTTAACTCAGTTCAAAGGAGAGAAACTGTCAGTGTAAAGAATCTCAGATGGATAAAATGCAGGACTATGTAGCACTTTAAAGACTAACAAGATGGTTTATTAGATGATGAGCTTTCGTGGGCCAGACCCACTTCCTCAGATCAAATAGTGGAAGAAAATAGTCACAACCATATATACTAAAGGATACAATTAAAAAAAATGAACACACATGAAAAGGACAAATCACATTTCAGAACAGAAGGGGGATGCGGGGGGGGAGGGGAGGAAGGTAAGTAACTGTGAGTTAATGAAATTAGAGGTGGGGAAGGGTAGATGTCTGTGAGCTAATGGTATTAGAGGTGATAATTGGGGAAGCTATCCTGGTAATGGGTAAGATAGTTGGGGTCTTTGTTCAATCCGCCCCCCCGGAGAGTGTCGAATTTTAACATATATCCTTTGGTATATATGGTTGTGACTATTTTCTTCCACTATTTGATCTGAGGAAGTGGGTCTGGCCCACGAAAGCTCATCAACTAATAAACCATCTTGTTAGTGTTTAAAGTGCTACATTGTCCTGCATTTTACTTCAGCTACACCAGACTAACACGGCTACATTTCTATTACTATTTCAGATGGATAAGGATTCCTCTTCCAAACTTTGTGATGGGAACTTAGTGGGGAAGGGCAGAGCTCTGAACCTGCAGGCTACATGCCCTCCAGGCATGAGCTGTAAAACTGGTTCAACCTGTTTCTCTCCCCATAGCCCACCCTGTTGTAATGATAAAACTAAAACAAACTCTATAAGGAGTCTCTTTATTAAAAGCATCATTCCAGTTACTGCTGGAGTTTTTTGACTGGACTGTGCTGCAGGCCAAGAGCTGAATTCACTGAGAAGCCAAGAGAGCTGAAATCACTAGGTTTAGCCCACAGCCAAATCCATCATAAGGCCAATGGCAACAGGTGGCCAGCAGGAACAGTGGCTGGTGGCTGGCAGAGAGGCCAGCAGGAGCAGTGGCAAGTGGTCGGCAGGCAGCCAGCAAAGCAACATGTGAGAGCAGCGAGCAGGCGGATGGTGAGTAACCAACAGAATGGGTGAGATACCTCCTACTCTCCCCCCTCCCCAGGATGGGAGGTGAACTCTGCAAATCACCTCTGAACTCTGGTCTACCCTGACCAAGGGCAGCAACTGTGAGTGGAGTGCAGAGAAGGGCTGGGCATGTGAATGGGACATTTACACGGCTAGACTTGAGAGCCTGAGAGTGAAAGGACATTGCCCTACCTACTTGAGCTGGGATGTTTACTTGTGGTTTGGGTTATGAATTTTGTTTGTGATGTTTGCCCAAATTAATGGCATGTTACTTCTCGCCCTCTTTTATTAAAAGTTTCTTTTCTGCACTCAGGATCTGCTTAGGAGTGGGGAAGCACTGCCTCTCAGAGGTGCCCAGTGGTGTTGTGTACTGGTGCCCCTCTCCCAGGTTACTGGGTGGGAGCTCAAGCCAGTTCGGTGTGGATGGATGTAATGGAACCCTGGGATATTGAACCCTGGCTGCTGGTGGTGCTACCTGGCAGATGGGTTACTATTGTAACATCTGTTTTGGGTTTGCCGGTTTGCTTTTTTGGCACACAGCTGAACAATTTACTAGCTGGTAAACTGAATCCTATTAAGCACAAATACAAAAATGTGCATGTATATTTTATATGATAAACCTAAAAGGGAAATTCAGAGGAAAATGGTTTTTAAATCTAAAAATGGATTCTTCATAATTATTTACTTTCTGTTCTGAGCCTCGCTTTGAGTATACAATCAAAAGTGTTTTTGTTTTTAAGTTTTACTGAGCATAAGATCTGCCTCTTCCCAGATGAGGGTATTTCCCTGTTCATATTGTCTGCTCCTGGCGTCTAAGTACAGTTCTGGAACTAGGCCAAATCACAGAAGCTATAGCAGCAGAGGCTCAGCTGCTGTAAAGCAGAGCCACAAAAAAGTAATGATGAAATAAACTCAGGTTACCTTTATAAGACTGTGCCTACAAAATAAATTAGTACAAATTAAATTTACATTGAATATTCAAGAAAACTAATTATACATTGCACTCATAGCCCTCTTCTGAAAATACTTTATTCCATGGTTGGCTAGTTATAGGTCTTTTCAGAAGACTCTAGATTTACTTGCAGATAGATGGCTTAGCCAGCCACATGTGTGTAACCTAATTCAGCTGCTCTCAAACTGTGGGTCAGGAACCTGAAATAGGTTATCATCCTGTTTTTAATGGGGTTGCCAGTGACGGTTTAGACTTACTGAGGCCTGGGACGGAAGCCAGAGTCTTACCACTCAGGGTACGTCTAGACTGCAGAGTTTTTCTGGGATACCAAGGAAGAAGGGATGTTCTGAAAGAGGCTTTTTTCCCTACACTTGGCCTAGTGTAGACAGGCCAAATGTTGGAAAAGCCTCTTTTGGAAGAAAAGTGGAAAAAGTTGCAAATTGCGTTTCGCAATTTGAGTATCTTTTTCCAACTTTTCTTTGTAGTCTAGACACAGCCTCAGGGATGAAGCCCAAGCCCAAGCCCCTCCACTCAGGGTGCCAGGGGTTCAGGTTACAGGTTACCTAGGGCTGAAGCCTTTGGACTTTGGCTTTGCCCCTCCCCCCCGATTCAGGGCTACATACTTTGGGAGGACTCAGGATTCAGTTCCCCCTCCTGGGGTTGTATAGTCATTTTTGTTGACAGAAGGGGGTCATGGTCCAATGAAGTATTAGAACACTGATCTAATGTTTAGAACAGGCCCTACGCTGCCTTCTCCCTACACCAGTCAGGGCAATTTTTGGAGAGTCTGCTCTCTTAAAAGAATTTCAGGTATCATAAGAAAGGTCTGTGCCACCTGGGACCAGGAGCCACTGCACGACTTCATCTTCAGCCTAATAGCCAGGTTTTTTATTTTCCCTTTTTTGTGGCATGGAGTGGGGGCTGTCTGCTATTTTAAGGGTCCTGAATACATAATCATCTAAGCCAACAGCAGCCATGAATCACCTTTGCAATGCAGCTCCAGGTCACTACCCCCTCCACATGAGCCAAGCCAACTTAGAGAAGGAGCGCTTGGATATTAGCAGTACTGACAGGCAACTGCCCCATACCAACACTGAGTAAGAGAGCGGTCTTAAAAAGGTCAAGTCCTTTAAGAGGAATTCCAAGTAGAAAAGTATTTTTTCCTAGAGGAAAGTAAATACTTAAAGTGTGGTACTAATCTGAAGAGTTTAGTAATAGCTTGAGGGTTTACCTTTTTGTGTCTCAATGATATTGACTAAAATACACTGTTCACAGGTGGCAGTAGTATGGTTTGCTTGTTATCTTACCACCAACCATGTAAACACAATATGAAAGTCAGGTGAAAGTTGCTTTAAATTAAATCTCTGGAAAAACTTCCTAACTAAGACCCATAGGGGCACTGAGATCCAGGAGGGATCTGGGGCCTGAACTGGTGGAGGAAAGAAGTAGGTAACAGCAGGTAGGACACTACCTAACAGAGGGTGATCCAAAGCCAAACAACTAATTCCCAGATTGGCCAGCAGAAAAGGTGCCGTGATATTGAGTTGAAAGTGCTACACAGGCTAGAATGATCCTTCCAACCCTATGATTTTATAGGGGCCATGAGTCTATACTAGCACATCATTAAAACCTGCTAATTCTCTTAATTCAGACTTTTTTATGACCTCCAGGAATTCTGCAGTGGACAGTACAGCTAGCTCCAGAGCTGCATAAGCAGATCAGCCAGCCCGTGCCACCTGCAGTGGCCACTTCTAAGACAGCTTGAATGTGGAAGGGGGCTTAAGACTGCAACAGGGGGTTGAGGTACAGGGGGGTGCTTTCTTGGGGCAGGGCTCCTTGGAAGTGGGTAATATCGGGGGGGGGAGAGTGGGGAAAGAGGGTGTCTGCATGTTGCCCCAGCCATAAGCTTCAGCTCTATGACTCCCATCAACTGTAGTTCCCAGCCAAATGGGGGCTGAAGAGTTAAAGTTTATGACTGAGGCAACACATGGAGGAAACCTGCTTTGGCAGGGAAATACGGGCCACTTCCAGACACTACACAGAGCTGAGCGAGGCTCCACCCCTGGTACCCCCACTCTCTCCAGCAACCATGGTCTCTGGACCACCCTGCAAAACACCTACAGCCACGTGGCCCAGGTTTTAGTTAGGGATAACACAAATCATGGACACATCACAAGGTCCTGGAGTTTTGTTTACTGCCTGTGACGTTTATGATTTTTACTACAAATACTCCAAACTAAAATATAGCATGAATTATAATAACTCAAACGGGGGTGATGATCTCTGTACTGAATGTAAGAGGTAATTATCTACTTTACTGGTTTATATAAGTTGATTATGTGTTTATGTAAGAGGATAAGCGAGATCTGAAACATCTGACCTACCCTGAGCTATCACAAAGAGTTGGGAGCTACATGCAATGGAAAAGTCTTCCAGAACTATTTTTTGTTTTAGCAGTGTATAGGGTATTTACTCTGGGTTGGTAAGTTTCAAACATGATGGTTAGGAAGTTATCTAGCTATTTGCATTATAAGCAGGATAACTGGGTTTGGATTTAGAATTAAAGGGGATATTTTGATTTTTAGGTGTTGGATTGTGGATAATATCCACCTAAAAAGGCAGAAGATCTCACTTATGCATAGCACTGTTGGATGTAGTGTAAAGAGAAACCTGATTCCAGCTATAAAAACATCTGAGATGAAAACTTTCCTGATAGTCTGTGATATATAAGAAATATTGCACTTTAAATTGGATAGTGATGGGTCTTTTTGTAGCACTGATTCTCTATTTTTTACATTTCCTTTTTTAAGTTTTTAAAAACTTGTGAGGTTTCTTTTAATTTAAATATTTCCATTTAACTCTTTAGGAAGCAATATCCAACTCCTACAACAATTATAACAGGTAGTTTATTTTACTACATCATTTAAGTGATTGTATTTCTTTGTAAACATTTTGAAATTCCTATTTCTGGACATACATTGTGAACTGATTCAATGTATATGTACATACACTGTGATGGGTTTGATCACCAGGGTCCCCTTGAGAATGTCACCTGATGTGTGTTAGTCATGCCACTGAGCCCACCTGCCCTCTGTGGCACCCATAACTAGGTTTGTTAAGAAGCATGTAATTCATTAATATTGTACTTGACAAAAATGTCAACTACATGATTGATTGATACGGGTTAGTAGTGCAAGCACTCAGTCCCAGTTTGTGCCAGGTCTAGCAACAACCCCCACTGCAGCTCTGCACTAAGAGTATTTTAGGCGCTGGCATGCAGGCAGCCTGGCTCAGTCCTGGCTTGCACTGGGTCCTGGGAGCTAGCCCTGCTCCAGCTCTGCAATAACACTTTCCTTGCAGAGCTGCAGGGGTAGCACCCTGCCCGTAGGCTCCTACATGACTTTTTATGCAGAGTTGTAGCGGGGGTAACTCCCAGAACCCAGCATGAGCTGGGACGGAGCCAGGTTGCTGGCGAGCCCTCTCAACATTTACTGGAAGAGCTGCAGGGGGTGGGAAGGAGTAGGTGTGTAGTTGGCAGTATTAATCAATAAGCTTATTGGTTAATCGTTTTTCTTATTGGTTAATTGTTTAACCAACTATGTTATTATATCCCTACCCACAACTCTGTCCTGTTGGGCCATAAGCTCTGGTATCCCCCAGCCAATGCAAAGAGTTGGGATAACAGCCCCACAACAAAGCAACATAGATGCTGCACTAGCTCGGCTCTGAGAGGGTTCATCTATAAGGCCATTGACAGCACCCAGGAACACAGTCCCAAAGAGGATCAAAACCCCAAATAAACCAGTCTTATTCTGTATAAAAGTTACACACAGAAAACTCATAAAATCAGCCCCTTTTATCAATGAAAGAGGTGTACAGTGCTTGCTCCTCCCCCAGGTAACAATTATTTACACTAGACTCAATAAAAACCACTTGTTTATTATCAAGTATAGAAAGTAGGATATAAGTAGTTGCAAGTGAAAACAGATCAAAATAAGGAACTAAGGCAAATGAAAAACATGCCAGCTAATCCTAATACATGAAAAATGTTACCCTAACAGTTCTATAATCTCCTGCACAAAGTAGACAGCCTCCTAGCTTGGACCCAGTCCTTCCCCCTGTTCATTCTTAGATGTTTCCAGCAGGAATCTGGCAACTACCCTATTGTTTTGTTTCCCAGCTTTATACCCCTTTGCCAAAGGCAGGAATTCTTTGTGTTCAGTTCAAACTTTTCTCACCTTGAGTGGAAAAGTACAAGATCCAAGATGGGTTCCAGCATCAGGTGGCCTGGCCACGTGTCCTGGCAGGACCAACCACAATATGGGCTTAGAGGAAAAAAGCACACTCATTCGCACAGATCATTGACTGGAGCACCAGGCCACTATGTCTCTGAGCATCAATAACGACACTCATTAGCACATTCAGAATTATTAACAAACCCAAGTTTTATATTTCTAACTTCACTTACAAGAATGATACATGAACAGAAATAGAACATACACATTCTGCAGATATGTCACAATACATTTTGTCTAAATGTGTCTTTAAGTTATCCACACTCATAAGCCGATTTTCATAAAGCACGAGGGGGGGGGGGGGCTGACATAACTAATAGAAAGGCCGTGTACTTCATTCTCTTAGTCTTGCTACCTTTCCAGCAAGAGACTCTTGACTATTTCACTTCAGCACAGGAATCCAAGAGGACACTCTTTCACTGCTGCTTTGCGCATCAAAATTAAAAACAAAATATTCAGAGGTAAGACTTCAGATACTCTGGACAGAGTACACCAGCAATCTATTTTTTCCTATAGGATACCACAAAACAAAAGATGGAAGTAAAACAAACATTTAGCATTGGGAATAAAAGGAGATTTTGGTCCTTTAAAGAAAATTATAGTTTTTCAAGTGTTCCTAAGGACTTTTTCATAGTAGGGTGGCAAGGTTGAGAATGTCAGAAGATACCTGTAAGAGTGAAGATTGTTCATTCACTGGGTTGAAAAGCTACAATGGTAAGGTGGCTACATATAAATTGCAATGAAGCATAAGGACATTCTGAGGCTTTCTACAATGGTAATTCTGCTCAAATAGGGCAGTAGTGGGCAACCTGCAGCCCACTGGAATGCTATTTGTGACTTTTTGTTTATTGTTGCCCACAAGTCTGCTGGTTTCTGTCTACATAGCTTTTTTTCCTACAAGTATTATTATAGTGACTCACGCTAGGCATAGGCAAAGTGAAGTGAGGTGCCTGCTGATTGTGTATCACATTTACTGAGAGCCATGAGCCCCTTTGCATTCAAAGTACTTGCTATGGTTTAGTTTACACACCAACCATCTTGCAGCCCACTGAGATGGAGGGCCACTCATGCAGCCTCGCTCATTAGCCTAGGTTGCCCATAGCTGAAGTGAGGAAATATCTCTGATTTCTGATGCATATTAGGTGTTACTCAGTTTCCTTGTTCAATTTTGCATTGCTGCTTGCCTGAATAAATAGCATTCAGGGTCAAAATCCAAGGAGGCCATAAAGGGCTTGTTGAAAGAACCCAGGAAAGAATCAGCAATGACAGGAAAACCAGCTTCAATTACACACCTTCAAAGCAGTCCAGAGAATGATTGAGCCATTACTGGAAAATGCTACTTCCAGATGCAAAGGCTGAGACTCTAAAGATAAAAAAGCCCTGATTAGTGCTTTGAGCAGGAAGAGAGAGGAGAAATGAACAAAAGGATAGTCAGAGAGTGTTAGTGAGTAGGCGAAGAGGCTGACTAAAGACACACAAAGGGAGAAGGCCGTATGCAGCACAGGCCGGTTATCCCAACTCAAAGATGGGGAATAAGCCAGATCACCTTACCCTTATCCCAACTATAACAGACAGCTGAAGTTTAGATAAGGAAATGTGTGGGCACATCTGTACTTTTAAATCCATCTCTAAGTGCTGAGAATCTTTGTGGCAAAAGAAATCCTGCTTTGTTTTGAAGACAGTGTTTCTGTATTACTGAACATGTATCCTGTCAGAGGCTCCCAGAAAGAAACTCCTGCAGGTTCTGACTTCCATTGCAACCTAGGGAGTGGAAACCCATGTTTAGGTCTGACAGTAGCTTAATGCTCAATTTTATTCAGAGAAGGTGAAGGCCTGACACCTCCAGGGTGCACTCAGAATACACCAAAAGGGGACAGCAGTTCCCTAGCCTACTAATCTTGCCACTAATACTCTTTTTTTGTTATAAATTCAGCTGCAATAGCATCTATTTTTTTTTTAAGAATGGACAAAATTATCTGGTTTAGACCAAGGCTTTGTACTTAGTGATGTAAGTCAGCAGTTCTCAAGCAGGGGCTCAGGGTTCCCTGGGGACTGAAAGCAGATTTCATGGGAGTGGGCCAAGGGGGAGCAGAGTCTGGAAAGAGGTTGACCTGGGGTGAGGGTTCAGGAGCAGAGTGCAGAGGATTTGGGTTGTGACCTGGGGCAGATGTGCAGAAAGGGAAGCAGAGGGCTTGGGGAGGGGGGGGGAGGGAAGGAGTGGCTGGTTAGGCTCTGGCCAGAAGGTGTTTACCTAGGCAGCTCCTGACCAGCAGCCCAGCGGGACCCTCAGGTAGGCTCCATGCCTTCCATGCCACTCAAAGTGGCCAGCATTGGGGACTATATGTTCTCTGAGCACAATGAGCTCCTGGGAGTAGAAGGGTGGACATCACATGCTGCCTACACCACAGACCTGGTCCAGGCAGCTCCCATTGGTGTTTTCTGGCCAATGGGAGCTGTGAGACTGTGCTGGGGGCAGAAGCAGCACATGAAGCCCTCCCACCCCTGCAAATGATGAGCATAGAACACATGCCCTCCACAGCCAGCCACTTTGAGCAGCATGTGAAAGTGCAGAAGTCAGGGAGCCTGTCTGAACTCCCATTAGGCCATGAAATGGTGACAACAGTTTAGCAGGCTAAATCCAGCCCACATGCTGAATTTTGCCCAATCCTGCTCTAACAGCTGCCCCATTTTTTTATATGCAGAAAAATCATTGTGGCACAGATGGAACATTGAGTTTTTATAGCATGTTAGCAGGGAGGCTCAGAAACAAAACCCCTGCTTTTAGTCACCTTGATTTAAATCAATGCATCCTGGGGTGGGAAAGTGGGAGAAAGGGGCACAGTTAGGGGCCTCAGAGGTAGTTAGGAGAGAAAAACAAGTATAATAAAACAAACTGTACTGGAGAAGGCCCTAAATAATAAGCAACCTTAATTTAAAGTATGAGGCAAAGAATCATTGTATCTGCCTTCTTGATCATCCTAAATTCGCCTCTTAGAAAAAAGCTAGAGCTTTATTGATGATATATTGCCTGTTGAGCATGTTCTTAGAGGGATATTCCATCCTTATAGAACTGAAGATACCAAAGAGTTAAAATATGGGTAACCAATTCTGAAAAATTGTTTGACAGTTCCACAAAACACCTTTTCTCAGTATTCCTGAATGCACTGAAACTGTGCTGCTGATCCCTTTAAGGTTCTAAATGACTTAAGAGTACTGTACTTGATCAATTACCAAGAAATTATCTTCTAAATTTTCATCAACCTATGGAAAAATCACTTCAATTTATATGCAGATTCACAAAACCTTTTGGGAGACCACTTGATTATTAGTATATCAAGTCGTAAGTTCAATAGTAACAATTAAATTCTGCTTTGTAGAAGCAGAAGTAGAATTTAAGGAAATGACCACATAATACTTCAGGACAACGTGTCAATACTTCAAGACTCTCCCATCTGTCAGGGGGTGACCATTAGTTACCCCTGCTGTTTGTTGCAGGTGGCTCGGCTGGAGCCGGCGCTGGGCTGGTTCTAACCAGTGATGAGCTGGCTCAAGGTCTCCTTAACTGCATAAACAAGTTGTGAGATAATTAAGCCCAAGGACATGTGTGGGAATGGGATAGCCGTGGTGCTTCTTGCTAGAATGTGCCTGTGAATGTTTGTGCTTCTTGGAAAGAAAGAGTTATAAAACAGCTGAAAGGCCCTGCCTGAATGGTCAGTCCCACCTGCGGATCTAGGCCATGTGGATGCCCAGGAGTTCCCCTCACTGGAGCAGCACCCACTACCAGCCCGCGAGAGCACAGCAGGGAGGGCTCAGGACCGGCAGTAGCTGGAGAAGGGGAGTAAGCATTGGATCCTTGCTTGCCTGAGTGCTCGCTTGCTTGCTTAATTGCCTGTTTCTCTGCACTGAGAAGCACATGTTTAGTAATGTGTGAAGGCTGTAAGGTGTAATATGCTTTGGCAATAAAACCTCTTATGTTTATGCACCTGATGTGGCTTCATTGAGTGTATCCAAGCCTCCTGATAGAGCAACACCATCACATCAGTCTCCCCTTCAAACAACTAGTTCAGTCAATGCAATCATTATTGTTGGACAAGCATCATTCTCTTGCCATGACAGGTGATGGAAACAAACTTTACAAAACAAAAACAGGTTAGCTAGTGTATTACATAAAAAAATAAAATAAAATGATTGGAACCCTGAAAGGAGGAAAACTACACATTGCAAGACAAGTCAAAAGCTCTGTTTGATCAGTGGATCAGAGTACTTTGAAGGGCACGCGTGCCATTATATCAAAGCATAAAACTAAATTTCTTTCATTGTTCTTAGTCCAAATATTTTTAAGATCTCTAGTTAAATGCCACTTCAGACATTTAGTATATTTTTCATTACCCCACATTTTAAAAATACTGTTCTGAAGGCTAACTCTAGAAATACTATTTAAATTGCAACCCATTATAATTAGTTATCGAAATCGTTCTGTGGGAACTTCCACATTTTTCACTGCAATATCACATTTCATTTAGTAGCTTTTGGGCTCATCCTGGCAGTAACTCATCATTCTTCCTGCCTTTAGATATGAAAAAAAGTACAGTTTTCTGTGCATGCATGGACAAAGGTCAGATGGGACCATTCAATTATGCAGTCTGACCAGTGGCGCTGACAACCTCCATAAGCTCCTAGACAAGGTGGGCAATCAGGCTCCATGCTCCTGGAAGGGATGGGGCCTCGGGCTGCGTGGGCAGGGCCTCTGTCCAGCTAGCCTTTAGAGTCACCTACAGTGCCCAGCACAGTGCTACAGTGGTGATTTAAAGGGCCTAGAATGGCAGCAGGGACCCTTTGAATTGCCAGGCCCTGGGGCAGTTGCCCCTTTTGCGCCCCCCGCCCCAAGCAGAAGGCATGAGTCTGACCTCTTCTAAAACACAAACAAACAATAGAACTTCATCCAGTTATTTCCGTATTAAGCCCTGTAACTAGTGTTTGACAACAGGATCATTCAAGATGGCATCCACTCTCTAGTTTTACAGATTTCAACTCAAGAGATAAAGAATTCACCACTTCTCTTGATAGTTTGTTCCCTCACCATTATAGACTTGTGCCTTATTTCTAATTTCAATTTGTTTGGCCTTTCACTTTTAGCCATTGATTCCGGTTATACCACACTCACTTAGATTACAGTGCCGTTAGTACCTAATATTTTTTCTCCCGATAAAGGAAATTCTAGATGTGCCACACAGATTAATGCCTGCCTCCAGGCGTCTCACAGCAAGCCATTATTTCTAGCCTTCATAATTTCCATTCTCTTCTCGACACCCTCTCCACTTTTTCAACATCCTTTTAAAAATATGGACATCAGAACTGTATGTATTATTCCCGTATCAATCTCACAAATGCTATAAATAAAAGCAAAATCACCTTACTGCTTCCCCATATTCTCAATTATACATCATATAAATATTGTAGGTATTTACAGCATTGTCTGTTTATATATTTGTGACTTGTTAGTAGGTCTATACAGAGATGAGACTGAATCAAATGTAGAGGAACTCCCCTCCTACCTCAAATTTTAATGCTAAGGTTTCTAGTTCAAGGAGAAAAGATTTATATTTATTAATACTTCAGTTTCAGAAGCGTCAAATCTTTCCCTAAAGATTAAACTCCCTTAAACCCCTTTTTTCCTTTCAACAGTCAGCTTCTTTTCAGAAGGAAAACAACCTCTTTATGGAGACCTCCAAATCTAAGGACAGAGTTTGAGTATTTAAAAGTAGAACATTGTGTTTAGCATTACAGAACATTTTATAATAAATGCAATTTTACAATGGAACCCTGTAAAGTAAGAGGACTGCAATCAAAACAGTCTTGAAATAATATAAGAGACCAAAAAAAGGTACAAGTGTTTCAAACCCAGTTCCAATTTGTTTTGTGAAATTCCTCTACATCCTTTTCAGTCTCTTTAGCAATAACAGTCTGTGTTAAACAACGAAAACTAAGCAGTGAACGTAGGGTTGCCAGGTGTCCAGTTTTCTACCGGACAGTCCAGTATTTGCACCGTCTGTCCAGCAGAAAAATTCAGAAAATACCGGACATGTGCAATATCCGGTATTTTCTGAATTCCTGGCTGGGTGCCAGATGGAAGCCTGGTGGGGGCGGAGGAGCGACTGGGGGAGCGATTGGTGCTAGGAGCCCTGTGGTCGCACGCAAAAGCCGGGCGGGTCACGGGCAGTGGCTAGGACTCCTAGCCACTCCCCCTGCCCAGCTTCTGCGCACAACCAGAGGCTCCAAGCGCCAATCACGGCCCCACCTCCCAGCTGGTGGCTCCCAGCCCCGCCCCTGCCTGGCTTCTGCTTGCAACTAAAGAGAGTTCCTGCTGGGGGTGTGGCCCAAAAGACTCAGGCTGTGGCCAGTGGCTGCACCCCCCCCCACCAGCTCTGCTTCCCACCCCCCTTCCTCCCGTCCAGCCCCGTGGCCCCTGAGCCCCCCCCAGCTCTACTTCCCGCCCCCCCTTCCTCTTGGCCAGCCCTGTGGCTCCCGACCCCCCCCCTCGCCAGCCCCGCCTCCCTTCCTCCCATCCCCCCCTTCCTCCCGTCTAGTCCCGTGGCTCCTGGACTCCCCCCCCTCCGCCAGCCCTGCCCCCTGCCCTGCCCCCCTCCCAGCCAGCCTTTCTCCTCTCCCATTTCCCCCCACCCACCCATGATCAAGTGTGTCCGTTTTTCTGGCAGGGTCTACCTGGCAACCCTACACAGTGACACATTAACTGGTGAAAGCAGTGAAGAGCCAGTGCACTTGGTTAGTTATAAGAAGACTATATGTCCATTAAAAATGTCTCCTTGGAATAACTGATGGTTTTCTACATGCAAGAGGAATATTTCCAATATTTTCTCTCATACCATGAGCTGGCAAGAATTGCTAGGAGATCCTAGAAACTACAGAGAAAAATGCTACACAAAAGTCTGCAGATTTATGGCTTCAGAGAACTAGTTACAAAGTTGATCAGTCAAACTGGGGCATTTACAGAAGGCCTTTCACTCAGTAATCACTTCTGTACTGACCTCTGGTTATCCCTCTTGAAGAGAAAAAAAAATTGTTCTTACCATAAAGAGACTGGTTCTGCGACATGATGGCTGCCCAGAGGGAGCCACACTCTTGGAGAACGACCATCTCTGCATGTCTGGCCCACCATCTCAGAATCTTCTAGAAAGTGCTGCCACTTCCCCCGACCCTTTGCATTGTGCAGGGTCCCAGGAACGTCAGAGCAGGAGTGGCTCAGTCACCACTTAGTTTCTTCCACTAACTAAAGAAATCCTTATCTTGAGGGTCAAAAGAAGTGGGTCAACTGCCCATGTGGATACTCACAGACGGAAGATTCAAACAACCAGGAAAGGACTGAGTCTGGCAGTTAAGAATTGACCACAAGCTTGTACACTATATAAAAAACACCCGAACAGGCAGAGAAAGGGGAGGAGGGGCTCAGGAACTGTTGAGGATACAGCAGTTGAACACGCTGCACCTTTGCTGAAAAGGAACATGGAGGTTCCAACCGACACAGATTTCTAGGAACTCCGAGAGACTGCTTATCCCACACTAGGGATGTTAAGTAGCCGTTAACCTGCCTGGCTCTTACTACAGTTAGAAGGCAGAGTTGCAGCAGGGGACCCGGCACGAGGCAGGACTGAGAAGTCCAGGCTTGTGCCAACTCTAGGACTACTGCAGCTCTGCTTTTTAAATATAGTAAGAGCTGCCTGGCTTTTACTACATTTAAAAAGCAGAGCCGCAGCCATCTGGGACTGCTCAGTCCCAGCTCGCACCTGTTCCCGCTCTGCACCTCTGCTTCCCTTCCCCGGCAGAGACGGTGCTCCCCATCTTGCTGCCAGATCCTGCTCCCCCAATCCAATACAGAGGAAGCAAGGGGGAGGGAGGAGGGAAAATGCGTAGTTGAATAGTGACTCAACTATTCGATAAGCCTAGGCTAGTCACTTGCATCCTCAACTAGTCACTTGCATCCCGAATCCCAACAGCATTAGATCCATATGAGCAATTTTCAAATGAGAAGGGTTAATTTATTTTGCTTTCCATGTACTGGAAAAAACACAGCTGTTTTACACTTACAGCAAGATCAGAGTTTGGTGTTGTGCATGAAATTAGATTGTTTCTCATAAAATGGAAAGGAAGGGGTCTGGTAGGAGGGAGTTATACTGCAGATTGACGACAGGGGCAGCAAGGCCCGAGAGATGAGGACCAGGACAGCTATAACCCCACTGGGCCAGCAGAGGGCAGGGGTGGAGAAAGGGACAGTTAAGTTTTATATATTTCAGAGAGTTTGTCCATTTGTATGCCTCTGTGTGTATCTCTTGGTCCCCTAGCCAGGGGACTGCAATCTCCCCAGCTATATGAATCAGGTATGTTAATAGTTTAGTCAGTCACATCACCCTTTCTGGGTGATGCATACCAGTTACTATTAACTAGAGGCCTGGCAGAACCCATCAAACCACAGGCCGGGGAGGGGGTGCTGTGAACAGGCTAGGGCCTGGAGTGGGTCCGACCTGGCCAGAGCAGCCCAATGCACTGTGCATGGGAAGCACTCCAGCCCAGCCAGAACAGCCTCCATCCATTGCAAGGGGCCTCTCCAGCTCACACCCATTTAAACGTTTAACCAGTTGAACATAATGTTTATTAATGGATTAACTCATTAAATGGGATTTTATTTCCCTAGTATGGAGTAGGGATATAAACGACTACTCAAGCAGTTGACTACCCAATAAGCTTAGGCTTATCAGGTAGTGGAGTCACTACTCAACTATTGCTTTTCTCTCTACTTGCGGCAAGTGCGGGGGTGAGGGAGAAGCGGGAACTGGTGCAGCTTGGAGGGGGAACAGGGGAGGCAGAGCTGCAGCAGTCCCAGAGCTGGCATGAACTAGGACTGCTCAGTCCCAACTTGTGTCAGCTCCAGGAGCCACCCGCACTGCAGCTCTACCTTTTAAATGTTTTAAGAGCCTAGCGGCTCATACTACATTTAAAAAGCAAAGCCACAGTGGTACGGGACCTAGCATGAGCCACAACGGCTGAACCCTGCTCGTGCCAGGTCCCAGACCTACCTCCAGCCTGCATACCTGGATCCTACTACATTTAAACTGCAGAGCCGCTGCTTATCAACTAATCATGTACTTGATATAAATTGTATCAAGTACACAAGTAGTCAATTACCCACCCCTAGGTGCTGCACTGAGAGATGGCTGGGGCTGTCCTCTCTCCCTGGAACAGCCTGCATAATGAACCCCTCATCCCCATCCCCATCCCAAAACAATGCTTTAAATGAAGACAAAAAACGTATTTCAGTTAAAGACCTGAGCCACGCTGAGTAAATCTTCTAGTGGATCATAGTCTGGACTAGGTGACACAGTAGTCCACATTTACAGGCAGGTAGCTGAGAATAGTTTTTTGTTTTTTCAGGTCCAAATTTTTCAAATCAACAGGACACACTGCATCTCTGAAGCAGTTAGTAGATGTTGCAATGCTGTAACTACTTGTTATAAGAAATAATGTAAACCTTTTCAACTGGGGATGTTAGTATAGTTATTTAAATGATTAACCAATAAGCCTAGCCTTATCAGTTAATCATAATGACTACACGCACAGCTCTCCTTTGTTGCCTCTGAATCAGAAGCAGCACAGGGGAGAGCGGAGGCAGGAGCTGGTGCTCATGGGGAGCTGGCTTTTAAGCTGGCTCCCCATGAGTACTATATCCAGTGGAGCCGCCTGCTCTCCCCACCTCTGCAAGGGAACAGTGCAGAGGATGAGGGGCGCAGGTGGGAGCCAATATGCGCTTTTAAGCCAGCTCTGTGCATGTGCTGGCTCCATGGAGCTGTCTGCCTCGCCCTTGCTGCTTCCCACAGCACCAGATTCTCTGTATTAAAAAAGTCCTTGGTACTCACACTCCCCACACATACTGACCCAGGTTCAGGAAAGGATCTAAAATGACAGCATGATGGATAGAGGCAGCAGCACAGAGAGAGGGCAGGCAGGATGCCGGCATAGCCATTATCGGCAGGTCCCCCATGGAGAGGGGCTGCTGTCACAGAGAAGCCTTTGTCTGCAGCAGGTCTGGGTTCACCGTAGTCAGAAGCTGCTCTTTTGGATGGTGGAGCAGCCTCTGTCCACAGGGAGCTTGGGCCACCTGCAAATAGAGGTTGCTGCCACCCCACGCTGCTGCCTCTCTATCAGAGAGGCAGCAGCATGAGGCAGCAGGTGAGAGCTGGTCTGCTCAGGAATAATATCAGTCTGCCCAGTTTTAATATCAGCTCCCCTTGTGGGCTGGCTTCCACCTGCCACTGATACAGAGGAAGCAGCATGGGATAGCAGGAGGCCAGCGGTGGACTGGCTGCTGGCCCCACCTCCTGAGACTATCAAATGTAACTGCTAAGTTTTGGTGCGGTTACACGATTATTCAGTTACACAATCTCTAACATCCCTATTGTCAATCTCTAAAAGTGATGCAGCAAATACTAGATGTCCTAGGGACTGCATTAGACATGTCACAGGGTCTGTCTGAAAGGAGTTTAGCAGCCACTGGTAGTACAGCTATTGTCAATAATCCTACCTTAAACAAAACTTTAATCAAGCCAACTGACTATATCTCTAGACAGCCTTCCAATTTAAACAGTAAGAGAAACTTGCTTTATATGAGCTTAAAGCCCCCTAGATGATCAAGTATGTTTTAAATTCTTAAGAGCCACATCTAGCACTCTGTACTATAGCTGAGGAAATCCCTTCTAACAGTCAGCATATTCAGTTTTGCAAGGCCCAGAAATTCACTTGTGTGGACCAGAATAGACTCAAATTTCGAAGCCTTCATTTTACAGGTATCAAAGTTTATGGCAGATATCATTGTTGATCATCTAACCCAAGATATCTCCTTTTTCCATTTCTGGTAGAGCCAGCGTTTCACTAGCTCTCCGCCCCCCTCCCCCCCAGCCCCAGACACACACATTTTGCAAGCAGCAGTTAAGTAGTTTTAACATCTCTCAAATGACTACAAATTGAACCATCAAAGAACACGGTGGTGCTTTTGAAACCTCTCCAAAAAAGCTATTTTGTTTTTGCTGCTATCTTCTCATTATTGGCTGGTGCCATTTATTCCAAAGCAAATTGTGCTAAATCCTTTTGTTTCAGAAGTTATAATGCAGGGGCTTGCATTAAACTTAGAACAATTTTGTTAGGTTGTCCAAACTATTGCCAGGACTCTGACACACTGTGTTATTCAACAAAGCTAAATAAATAATTTGCTTGGGTGAATTAAAAAAAAATTGAGCCAACCTAGTTATACAAACACTGCCAACTTAGTTAAATGTTGAACTGACAAATAAATAACTAATTATATATAACTGGTTATATTTGTTTGCTATTATCCCCCACTGACTTGTAACTATTTTTATCTGTTTTTCTGTAGTAGATGAAAAGAAGAGATAATAGCAGCTTTGGAAACAATCTCCATAATTAAAGCCATCACCACCACCAGTTCAAGAACAAATGTAAAGTAAAATGAGTATAGCTATGAGCAAAAGATTATTTTATTAAATTCCAGAAGAAAGCACAAAACTTTCAGAAGTGATTATTAATGTTAAGTGCCCAACACTCTGAAATTCAAATGCTCCCCTTAAAAAAATGTGTACTCAACACTTTCTGGGGGAAAATGTAGTAAAATGAGGGCCTGAGAAAGCCCAAGTAGCACAGGCCTGCTTTGATGCCTGAGGACTAGCTAACAAAGGACAAAACTTAGCTAATATAAAGCTAAGCTGTGAGCAAGAAGCAGGCCTCTGTTCACAGAAGTTGGCACAAACAGGGATGAGAATGCAAAACACCAACTGGTAATAGGCCTAGGTGTAGAACAGTAATTGGTATTAGTCATAAGTTGAAAGCAGATTCCAAAAGGATGGTACCACCAGCTCACTAAAAAAGTCCTTGGTACTCACACTCCCCACATACTGACCCAGGTTCTGGAAAGGATCTAAAATGACAGCATGATGGACAGAGAGGTTCTAATTGAACCATGAAGTGCAGAGTGGTGGGCGATATCTAAGTAGAGTCAGAGGGTGGCAACCTGACAGGTCAGGAATGATGTGTAACTTGTTTGTACCTGTATATAAAGTGGCATTTTGGAGGGGCAGTCTTTGTCCAGCATAGGGAGCAGTGGGACATCCACTGACTGAGCTGAGTCCATTCTTATGGGTACATAAGCGTAGTGGTTTGGTAGAATCTACTGACAATTATTACTGTACTTCACTTAATAAACCTGGCTGGGCACCTTCGATCCTTATTTGATTTGTGGTTTTTGTAGGCTCTCTTGGAATCTGATGTCTTGACTAATTGCACAAGTCAACACAGCACTCATGATCGAGCACACATGCACACAGCTTTCTGGTTGTCATCGCTGATGAGCAGAAGACTTGTCGGGACACCACCCCAGTAAATCCTGACCTACTACAAAAATCAGACCCTTGAACATATCCCCTAACATAAGCACCCAAAAATTACAACACTCAAATTACTAGTTGCTTTAGAATATTTTGTCTCCGCCAAAATATCTTCTAAATAGGAAATGGCTTACAAATCCTACCAGGACTGCCTTTTATCCCCACAAATTAACTGTTTAGAAAAGGTGAAGGTGGTTAGAAGATGCTTCATTTTGATCAAAATTAAGATTCAAGAGGAGCTTTATAGTTGCTTTCTGCTGAGTTTAACAGGTACCTTTGTTTTTTGGATTTTAGTAACTACTGTCATTGATTACAAAGCTGATAAAAATTATTGCCACCAAAAATAACCAGTCAATCTATTATCAATTATACTAGGTTATTTTGCTAAATTTCTTCCAATATCTTAAGTTAACAGCCAAATATAACCAACAAATCCACACATCAAATTGTATTACATGATATCTATAACAAAATAATGATTGAACAGAACTCAGCTCAGTCAGCAACCCCCAGGTTGCTCCTGTACCCTACTTTCCATTCAAATTCTGCACTCCCATCCCAACCTCACTCACTGACAGCCCTGTTCTGCGCACTGGATCCCTCATTTTTGGCCCCACCTCAGAGCATAGAGGGCTTCAAAAAAATCCACTAATCCTGGAACCCCAGAAGAGTTAACCTGGTCTGAGGCTTTGAACCTCAGTCCTACCTATCCTTCCTCCTCCCCTCCATGGGACTGAAGTGCCAAGGGAGTGAGATGTCTCCGTTGGGGCCACATCAGTGAGGCTTGCGGGAGTTTGGAAAAAAAACAACCTCTCCAATCTCACTTGTGTTGTCCCCGATTGATTTTTCGGTGAGTGGCCCCTGATCCAAAATAGGTTCCCCGCCTCTCCCACAAATAAAGACAAAGCTGAAATGTTTTGTGTGGACATAATACTTTATTTAAAAATGAAGCCTGGCCAACAAGCCCCCAATTGGGGCCAAGGCCACATCTGGCTGCAGCATCATAACACTTCTGCACTGCCCCCTAATCCTAACTCTGAGCCCATCATATACCTGAACTCCCTGCTCTGAGCCCCTCACATCTGTAGTCTTGTGCCACAACACTCCTGCACCATCCACATACCCCAAACCTGTGCTCTGAGCACATCATACACCCAATCCCCCAGCCCTGAGCCCCTCATATCTCCAACCCAAATTCCTGCACCCTCACATCCACAAACCTGCAGCTTGCTCCAGCATCCCAACCCTCTGCCTGACCCCAGCATCCCAACCCTCTGCCTGACCCCAGCACTCTCCAACTTGAAACCCCCTCCCTGAGCCAGCATCCCATTCTCCGCCTCCTCCTGCACCCAAATTCCCTCCCAGAGCTTGCACCTCTCACCCCTTCCCACACCTGAATCCCTCATTCCCACCCCCAGAGTCTTCACCTCCGGTCTCAACACAGTGAGAGTGAATAAGGGCTGGCAATAGCAAGTAATGGAGAGGACGGGGCCTCAAAAGGGGTGGGGTCTAGGGGAAGGGATGGGGTAGATCTTGGCTTGCTCCGACATTTAAAAAGTTATCTTGGGTGTAAAAAGGTTGGAGACCACTACCTTACAGCATGATCTGAAGATGCTGAAGAACAATTGGGGATCAAGTTCTAAAGGTCAAAAGATCTTGGATAGTTATAATCCAGGCACAAAAATTATATTACACTTAAATGAACTTTTACTGTGTGGTTTTCTCTAAAACAGTATTTTTATAGGTTGTCTGAAACAGTAGTACCTTACCAGATTCCATGCTTTTGTAGCAAAGTTTTTAAGAAAAAAAATGTATAATACTGTCTCTCAGGTACGGTATAAGTGTATAATCAAACGCTTGTGATATTTTTATTTTACCCTTTAAATAGCTATAAAATAATTTTACAATAATTTAAGTGTGTCATCCAACAAACCAAATCTTTATCCCATTGGAAAAACAACTTAGTGCCAAGATACTAGTTTCACGGTGGCAAATTTTGCCTGTACTGATAGAAGTATGTAGTCTATGAATTTATGGTTTTGCCTATTAAATATCATAGCTACGAATTGCTGCCTATTAATTATTTCTTTAGGCCTATTAGCAGAGGTAAAGGCTTTAATTCATGACAAGAACAACCTGAAAGAATCAATTGCTGCACAGTATATGTATTCAGTTCAATAATACAGAAACAAAACAGCTTTCTTTCTCAAAGATTCAAGTCAAACTGTGCCAACTATGGTGGAGGGTTAAATGAATCTTACGTACTAAGCCAGGGTACACTGCACTACCCCATGTCTCCACAAGCTGCCCGTTATTTCAAAACAACAGGTGCGCTATTTTGCCATCCTGATAAATCACATTGCACAACAGATAAGAAATGGCTGGAAACAGCACGCTATTTTGAAATTTGGCACTGTATAGATGTGCCAAATTTCAAAATAAGATACACAATGGCTGCGTCTACACTGGCCCCTTTTCCGAAAGGGGTATGCTAATTTTAAACTTCGTAATAGGGAAATCCGCGGGCGATTTAAATATCCCCCGCGGGATTTAAATAAAGATGTCCGCCGCTTTTTTCCGGCTTGTAGAAAAGCCGGAAAAGAGCATCTAGACTGGCCCGATCCTCCGGAATAAAGCCCTATTCCGGAGGATCTCTTATTCCTACTTCAAATAAGAATAAGAGATCCTCCGGAATAGGGCTTTATTCCGGAGGATCGGGCCAGTCTAGACGCTCTTTTCCGGCTTTTCTACAAGCCGGAAAAAAGCGGCGGACATCTTTATTTAAATCCCGCAGGGGATATTTAAATATCCCCCGCGGATTTCCCTATTACGAAGTTTAAAATTAGCATGCCCCTTTCGGAAAAGGGGCCAGTGTAGACGCAGCCAATTTGCGTAGCACAAATTGCGTATCTTATTTCGAGTTTAGGGTGCTGTGTAGATGCACCCAAAGAGAGGAAATATTCTGTATATGATCTATTGATACTATTTGTTAAATAGTGAGAATACAGAGTTTGCCTTTTTATTTCTATGAGCATGAACAAACTGTTGTCAAAAAGATTATGCTGTTTCTTTGTTCCCGAAACCCTGAAATAAACAGAAGCTGAAACCTGAGCTTGTAAACTATGCTGGTAAACCACAGAAGAGACTGGACATTAACAATGCACCAATTGTTACACATAAGACTTATTAATTAGAGCAAACCATAGTTTCTACAAATACTGTTTAAAGCAAATGTAAGACATTTCTAATAGTGAGAAAAAAACACTAGCTTTGCTTTTGGAAAAATAAAGCATAAACTAATCATTGCCTGAGGGTTTCTGGGAGGTGGATTTTTTATCAATTAAATCACATCAGAAACATTACTACAGAATGTCAAGTTAAAAAATGAATCAGGTTTTTTTAAATGTCACTTTCATTTCTAGTTGTGTTGAAAGCAATATTATGTAAGTATCTGCAACAGGAATTATTCAGCATTATTCCAGAAGAAAAAGGCTTTAATAAAAGTAGTTAATCTTTCATGAAAGAAAAGTAAGCTATAACATAAGCTGTTAAGTCATCACACAATACAGTAGGAAACAGCCTCATGTCACATGTCCTTATTAAATCTTCATTATAGCTGCAGTCACCAAAGCTTTGTGTACTGGAAGAAAAACACCGCAGTAAACAACACATACACTGTGCTACTTAAGGCCATTTCTTAATTTTAAATGCATTTAAGGACCAAGTAATGCTACCATAGTGTAGTCTATACATTTCTGATGTTCTCATAACCACCGTATCTATATGCCATGCAAGAGACTAAATTTAAAAAAAGATAGTCAAATAAGGTATCCTTGTTTCTATCACTGTTTGAATTATTATCACCTCCATTACATACTGAAAGTTTTCTCCCGAGCCTTTTTCCCTTTCTCCTGTGAGAACAGCTTATAATATTTCCACAGATTGCTTCAGTCTACCTTCTGTAGCCTTCAGGATGAATGTTGAAAATGTCTTCTTGCACACAGAGCAGTACCCAGACATGTACCCATCTAAAATTACAGGCAGCACCTCAAATGGCGGTTATTAATGCATTCTGCTGCATCACCAAAGGGACATATCTTGAATCCCAGATATCTGCCTTCAGCCGATTGAGGCTTATGTTAGAGGAGGTGGAAAAGGGAGGAGGAGAAGCACAATCTCTATCAACATACTGGCCTCAATATACTGCCACTCATGGGATGTACCATGTGCTGCTTAAGAAGCTGGAACCTAACTAGCAGTGCCCAGTGGAGTGCTCCCATGCCTCCTCTTCTCCTGTCCCCTCACCACTCCTAAAATTACAGGAGTGAGGCAATGACAAGGGGTGTGGCACTTTGGCTATCTCAGTTCCTGCTCACTGCCAGCAGAGACAAATTAGGAACTGCTCTATACCTCTGGTCCAGAAACTTCTTTCAGATGGTGCTCAATTATTCTATTAGGTTACAGTTATAGTTATGTTGTACTGGAAGGGAAAGTGCCCACCAGATCGATGGGCAGCTATTTTATCGACCTTCAATTCCAGTACTCCCCTCTTGCCCCTCAGAATGAGAAGTGTAGGTGGAACTGGCAGGAAAGCATCAACAATTGACTTACCACAGTGAAGACGTCATGGTATATAGCTCTGAGTATGCCAACTTCAGCTACATGAGTTGCCTAACTTAGATTGACAGTCCCTGGTAATGTAGACAAGGCCTAAGCAATGTTCCGTCCAATCTTTTCCATCCATGTATGGATTTTTTCCATTCACGTGCAGAATAATTTTAAGTGCACCAAGGCATGTGCAAATGTGCACCACCAGTAGAAAAAAAATACCTAGTAGTGGGCACTCTGCTAATTAGCTGGGAGGCACTGCAATCTCTCCTGAGAGGCTGCACAAGTGCTCAGCTTACATAAAACAGTGGGCCTAAGTTTGTTACTTAATGTAAGGTTTTTATACTGCATAATGTAACCTTCTCCAGTGTCAGTTCCATTCTTGAAGAAACCATTATGGCAGCTCCCAAGACCAAGAAATTGGGGTTTAAATGCTGCATTCCATAAAAGCAGCCTCTGTCCACAATGAGACCAAGCTCACCACGGTCCAAGGCTTCTCCCTGGGATGCCAGAGCAGCCTCTGTCCGTAGTGACCTAGGACCATCCATGAACAGGGGCTGCTACCATAGAACAGCCTCTGCCTGCAGCAAGCCTGGGCTGCAGCAGATTCTCCCCTCCCCCCATAGAAACAGCAGTGTGATGGGGGAGGAGAAGGGTAGGCGGCATCGCGGAGCTGGTGCTGGGAGGGGGGAGGGGAAAACCAGCTTTTAAGCACTGGCAACTGTTTCCCTCCCTTTCTCCCCCCACTGCCTCTGTAGGAAGCAGCAAAAGAGGAGGCAGAGCTGGCATGCGTGGGGAGCCTGCTTGAAAGCCAGCTCTTTGTGAACATCAGCTCCTGCCTGCCCCCTTAGCCTCCCAATTGCACAGCATGGTGGTGATACAAAGGCAGCAAAGGGGAGGAAGTGCATGTAGTCATCACGATTAACAGATAAGCTCAGGCTTATTGGTTAATCGTGTAGTCCACATGTTGACATCCCTAGATGCACAACACTTATTTTCAAAGTTGGACCTCCTCCAAGACAAGAGGCTCAACATGAATGAGGATACTTTGAAGAAAATTATGCAAGCATACACAAACCAGGATTTCTGGAAAAAACAAGCAGCTGAGAGACAAAATAAATTGGTATAGATGAAACTTGTTTTTATTAAACTTTAGCAAAATACATATATTATGAAAAAAAATTGTCGTCTGTCCCCGTCCCCCCCACACCTTTTCTATTTTTTAACCCAATCTCAACCTGGTATTAATGTTTGAAAAATAAACACCCAAAGAATATTGGATTTTTTTTTAACAAATAAAAGCCAAAAATTAAGAACGCTACCTTCTCATGAAATAAACATCTTCTATATGTCTTTCCTCCATTGCCCCTAATTCGAGAGAGTTTCAGGGAAAGTAAAATAGGACAACGTCAAAGTAATTTTAATTGCACTTGTTTGCCCCAGACACCAAATGGTTCACAGATTTGCTTTACCTCGCAGTATGGATCAAAGAGAGGCTTCCTATCATTCCAGGTTTGCTGACACAACAGGACCATCAAATCTATCAACCAGAACCAGACTCTTCACTTCACTGCATGTTTTTTTAAGAACCTGGAACTTTTTCATTATTCAGTGTTGAAGTTGTTAGTGAACTCTACAAAATGTTTATTTCAAAACAGAAAATGTTTACTATATGGTCAATGAATCTCTCTGCTACAAAAAAATCTCAATTCTAGATATACCCAAGAACTTACTCTCAACTCAGCATTATACCTATCACTCTCTTAGATGAAGGTCCATATTTCAGCAGTATCAACATGCCATTTTCTCACAGATAATAAAGGAGTATTTGCCTATCAGACAGTTAAGAGATTGTGTTTTATTTTAAAGGGATTTAACATTTATGGTTATTTGCTTCCCTTATTAAAAATCTAACACCCTCTAGGGATCTTAATCTAGTTTTCACACATTTAACACGATATCCCAGCGGTTCCCAACCACCAGTCCATGGAGCAGTGGCAAGCCGCGAACCACCACCTGCCAGGCTGCAGCACTTTGCTAGGCAAAGCCCCCCAGCTGCTAATGAGCCCCATTCCCTATCCGCCACTAAAAATTCTCCCCCTACTCACCCACAGTGAGTGGCGCTGCAGGCTGCCTTGTGCGCTGCGGCTGGAGCCGGGCCATGGTGGACAGCCTCAGCATGGCCCTGGTTCCAGCTCTGGAGGCAGTCTCGTGGCCCAGCTGGTGGGGCTGCATGGCGGGAGACTGCTCCGAGTCCTTTCCATTGTGGATGGCATGTTTGGGACCAGGGAGCCTAGGTTTCACAGCCATAAGCGTTCTGGCCTTGATTGGTATTACTGAAAATCAGGTTAGAGGCCCCGGCTTCCCCCTTGGATCTGGCTGCTTCCCAATGTCCTAGGGCGTCACAGCTGGCAGTGCTGCTCACAGTTGTGCAGGGGGAGCCAGGCTCCCTGATGCAAACCCGCGGGTGTCGGGGGGCTGGTACCCTGTGCCTCTAGGCCCTGACTGTTAACAGCCTGGGGAACGAACTCTGGAGACACCAGAAACATGCGCCCGTCCCTGTCAGTTGTGCCACAGACACCAACGATCCCATGCGTGTGTCGGGGGCTGGACTGTCACCAGGCCTGGCAGGGCAGAGGTGGGGTCTCATCCCAGACACGGAACAGTGCTTTTCTGCGCGGTGGGAGGGCTGCACAGAGCTTGGCACAGCAGCCTTAAAGCAGCTGTGACCCAGGCAGCAGTGCTCAACTGGCATCTGGGAGGCAGCACAGGGCGAGGTGAGGGAGGGCGGGGCAGGCACTGTGGACTCTGAGGTGGAGGATGACACTGCGGGGAGAGGGTGCAGGGGACTCTGGGGTCAGTGGCTGGCGCTGCGTGGTAGTGGAGGGGTGCAGGGCTCTAAGGGTTAGGGCGGGCACTGGGGGGCACTGTGGAGGCCAGGGCTTTTGGTGGACCAGTAATATGTATTTGTTTAATTATTATTTGCATAAGGAATATGCAAATATGCAAATAAAATGTTCCCAGTCTCTGGTATCAGAAAGGTTGGGAATCACTGCAATATCCATTTGAGCCTATGGGAAAATATTTATTATTTCAACTGGTGTTAAAAATGCATTTCTCATTGTAATTATTTATGCAAGATGAATAAGTTACAAAAACATATGTTAATTTCCCCATTTACAGTTATTCAGAGGGACAAATTAATTCTGCTTCCTCAAATCAAATTTTCCCCTAAAGTAATTATAGATTTTCACAATCAATGTATAAGTTTTCCTGTGTTTTCCCCTAAGCCACATGCCCACTGAGAGGATGGAAGATGCACTGCATACTTCACATGGTAAGAAACTGTTGGCTTATTATTTAGACAGAACTAAAGAATTCAAACATTCACCAAGATGTGTCTTTTAAGCTGACTTTGTTCTCAAATACTATCCAGATAGATCAAATTTTGTATCCAAGCAACACACTTTAGGCTAGCACTCCTTTTCCCCAATGGGTAAGGTCCCACTCTGCTAGAACCATGTCAGCTTCAACAGCAGCATGCCTCCTTTACAGAAGTCAGTCAGGCTACTACTAGGCCTTTCACTCACACATGCACAAAGCATTATTCTTTGGACCTCTTGTCCACCTCTTTCCTTCTCTCTTATGGATTTACTGCTTGACAATCTATACCATGAGGGAGAATATGCAGAGGACTCTCCAAGAATTTTTAAGCTGGCTCCCCTCAAACACTGGTGCCTCCACTCCCCACCATATGCAAAAGTGTAACCGCTAACATTTCAAGTGATTACACATTTACGCAAATATCCAAAAATTAACATTCCTACCTCCCACTCCTGCACCCTACCTCCTACCCAGACTTTCCACCCCCAGCCACTCCTACACCTCCCCTCTGCTTCAACACCTTACCTCCTGCCCAGAACCCCACCCCAATCTCCAGCCCACTCCTACACCCCACCCCTCCCCTCCCACCCAGACTCCTCACCCCCATTCTGCTCCTGTGCCCCATCTGCCAACCAACACCATCCCGCTCTTACACTTTACTACTAGAGTTTCTTAAACTGTGTTCTGCGGCACAGAGAAAAACAGACAGGGAGTTCAACATGGCCACCCTTAAAAGGGCAAGCCAACTTTTTTTTTTTGCTCAATAACTCCCCCCTCCCCCCGACCTCTTTTTTTCTGCTCAACAACTTTTCCCTGCCTCCCTCTTTTTTTTGCTCAACAAAAAATCCTTGGTGGTCCTCCTAAAAAATAATTATTGTTTGGTATAAAGTTTAAGAAACACTGCTCTACCACCCTCCTAGATCCACCAACCCCCAACCCACTCCTGCACACTCCCTCCCACCCAGACTCCACACTCCAAGTCCACTTCCTGGTAGCCCTCTCCCACACACTGAACCCCCCATTTTGGCCCCACCATCAAGCCTAGTGGGGCTCACAAAATGTACTAGCCGAAACCCCCTCCCTAGGCTCTGGTCTAAAAGGGGAATGTTAGGAGTGTCTTTTTGCTTCTCAGTAGGGAGGCACGTTAATAAGGTGGGTTTGGGGTTTTTTTGCTTTTCACTTTTGTGTGGTCCCCAATTGATTTTTCGTTGGATCAGCAGCCCCCGGCCCAAAAAGGTTCCCCATACCTGCAATACATCATAATAAGGTTTCAAAGTCAGTCCTCCAATTAGATGAATGGAAACATTTTGCACCGCACTGCTCGTTACTATTATCTCATTTGGCAGGCTGCAGCCTCCAAGCAATACAATAGTAGATCTATTTACATTCTAAAGGTCATCTTAACAATTAGAAGGGATATTTTTTTAAATAAAAGCTTTGGATTCTGACAATATAGCAAAATAGAAGAAGAGAGCATGAGTCCGACAGGTTTCTTAGTTTCTCTATAATACAAGTTTTGATTAGTGGAAGAATAAGATTTTATGGAAATGGCAAAAACACCTGTCGTTAATAAAATGGTACACTGATGTGTGCAGGAATATTGCTGCTTTTAGATGAAAGTAACATTCACCCCCAAAAAAATTTGGAATTAACTAATGGAGTTATGATACCTAGAACCTTTCAATCCTGGGTTATCTGGCCCAAATTAAGTACAAGATAAAATCCAATTCACTTCCTCTTTCTCGGAGAAAAAAAATCCCTACATATCCCACTTCTCAAAACTACAACTTAGTGTGACCAAACCTGTATTTCAGGTTATACTTATGCTAAGCTTTTAGTGCTACCACTTCCTCATTTTCTGAGGGATTTTAGGCCAGGCTTTGTGAATGTGTGAGTAGAAGGGTTAGTAGTAGCCTGACTGATTTCTTTGACTAAGGCATGCTGCTGCTGAAGCTGACATGGCCCTAGCAGAGTGGGACTTTATCAGTTGGGTACTTGAATCCCAGAAGCCCCCACTGTTGATATCCCCGCTCCAAATTGATTCCCAATGGATGAGTAGCTGTCTGGCGTTGCAAGCTTCCACAAGGCATTTGTTACGTGTTTCTCCACTGTCTCATTCTGGTATTCTTGCACTACAGGACAGGGGTAAGTAATTCACAAATTTGCATGAAAATGGCCTTATGCATATGGAAGTTTTGCAGCCACTGCTGGTTGTCCCATACCTACATAACAATGCAGTCCCACCAGTCTCTGCTTGTCTGATGGCACCAGAACCAGTACCAGCATTCCAATGTGGCTAGAGGATCGAATGCCAGTGGCGTTTTCCAGCACTTAACTCAAATGCTTCACAGAAGAGCATGTTCATGTCCTCCTGAGATTCTTCCTCCTTTCAGTGGACCCCGGATATGCTCTGGACATACTCCAGCATTAGACACATCAAGGTTATCATCATCACATTTTGATGCACAACGAGATCCATGATAGATTCCATGGTCATGCTGCTATGGTATCGACATGGATAACCAACAAGAGAAAAAGGGCGCAAAAAAGCTGTTTGCTCTGAAGCGGGGTGGGAGGTGCGGAGGAGAAATGAGAGCATCATGGGCTGCTAATGACATGTACCCAGAACCACCCTGTGATGCAGTGTACCTAACCTGCACTGAACAGTAGGGAGTTGCCCTGGCCTAGCAGGCTGAAAGGGCCCCGCCCCCACGGCCCTACTGGGCATGCTTGCAAGGGAGACTAGCTATAAAAGCCCAGGGAGCCACTTAGTCTGGGCTGACCGCCAGAGGGGAAGGAGCTCAGGCCCGAGCTCCTGCAGCAGCCCCAGCCCGGGAGGCCGTCCAGGAGGGCCCATCCCACCAAGCAACGCCTGGAGAGCTGAGCAGAGAGCCGGGGACAGTAGGAAGTGGCCCAGGGCGGAAGATTGCCCTTCAGGAGCTCGGTGCATTTCAGGCAGTTTCCCCGTCGAGCAGGCAGCGGAGTCCTCCACTGTCAACAGGGCCCCAGGCTGGGACCCGGTGGAGTGGGAGGGCCTGGGTCCCGCTACCTCCCCCCAACACTCCTGCTCGCTAGCAGTTAGGAGGCTTCCCTGTGAACTACGCCTCAGGGCCGTATATAACCTGACAGAGGGAATTGTACTTTGGGACTAGGACTCCAGGGCTGTATATACCCTGATAAAGGGAACTATGCGTGGACCAAGCCTCTGAGCCGTAAATATTCTGATAGAGGGGACTGTGTTTGTGACTAGGTCGCTAGCTGTATATACCCTGATAGAGGGAACTGTGTGTGGATTAGGCCTCTGAGCCGTATATACCCTGATAGAAGGGACTGTGTTTGTGACTCGGCCTCTGAGCCGTATATACCCTGATGGGGGAACGGTGTTTTTAACCAGGTCATTGAGCTGTATATACCCTGAACTAGGCCTTTGGGCCATATTTGCCCGGGAAAGGGGGACAATAAACCAACTTTGGGGACTTCAAGACCATGGGGGGGCATGCCCCTCAACACACTGACTGCTCAGTTTTAGTCTCAATGTGTACTGGGAGAATAACCCAGAATGCAAAGAGGCATAGGCACTGTGGGATAGCTACCCAAAGTTGATGGTAACCACCCTGCTGGGGATGCACTACCTTGAACTACATCAAATTCTTGTTCAGTGGGACATGCATCTTTGACTTAAGAAAATCGGATGCTTTTAAAAAAAAAATCGACCTTAATACATTCGACCAGGCAGTGGACCCAAGTGTGGCAGCAGAGCAAGGCCAGCACTTATGCAGTACCCCTGTGTTTTGCACCCCCCATTTGCCGGAAGTGTGCAGCTTTCTCTTCCTGATGGAGCATGCAGGTAGAAGGAAGGGTAGAGGGGGGCTCAAGCCATGCTTCACTGGTGATGAGGTTTGCTGCAGAGGCATCAGCTAATGGCTTCCCCTGATTCATTCAGCTTGCCATGCAAAATATCAGTCTTCTCCAAATCACATAGTGATAGGGAGCAGACGTTGACTGAATGTGACCATAAACCTAGGCATTATGCTGCATTGCTTTGTGCTGCTGTAACTCACACAAGTAGTTGCTTTGTGCTGCTGTAACCCACACACTGCCCCATGTAGCGGCACTTAGACCACCTATAGCAAGAGGTAAGAAAAAGTCTAAGCTGAGCGCCAGCTGGCTTCTACACTAAGGTCCAGAAGTCCCAGGTTCAAATCCACCTGGTGGCAATTACACTGCGATGATGCTTGCCATGAAAAGGTATCCTATCCTGAAGGATGGAATAAGGCAGGCCTGCCCAGAAATCTTGTGAGAAGGATGAAATATTTCCTCTATGACAGCTTTATGGAGCTGTGCAGGAAGGATTCCCGCTCCGTCACCAGACACATTAACAAGCCATTCCAGGGACTACATCTCCCACTCATGTAGGGACAGTGGCTGCCACAGATCACATCCGATTGCCTTAGCCCAGTTTTTGCACGATTAAAAAAATGTGATTGCACCAGAAGTGTCCTCCCCAGGATCAGTGCCCAACTGTGAGACATTCTGGGAAGAGGGGATCGTCTCCAAAGTTACAAAAAGTTCTTGGCCCTCAGGCCGTGTCCAGACTCAGGGGTTTTTTTGGGAAAAGTAGCCTTTTCCCGAAAAAACTTCCCCTGCGTCCAGACTCAAGCCGCGTTCTTTCGAAATTATTTCGAAAGAACGCGGCTTTTCTTTTGATGGCGGTAAACCTCAATTTACGACGAAGAACGCCTTCTTTCGAAAGTTCCTCTTTCGAAAGAAGGCGTTCTTCAATGTAAAGAGGCCGTCTTCGAAAGAGGGCATCCAGACTCGCTGGGTGCTCTCTTTCGAAAAAGTGGATTTCTCTTTCGAAAGATCCGCCTGCAGTCTAGACGCGATCTTTCAAAAGAGGCTCTTTTGAAAGATGCTTTCGAAAGAGCCTCTTTCGAAAGAAGCCTGCAGTCTAGACATAGCCTCAGTGACCTGTTGCCTCACTTACCTGTTGACCATTTGCCTCCTCCTACCACCATGCTGTCCTCCACGCTGCTGCCCAAGGTTGCCTAAGTGTCTTGGGAGGAATCCCAAGGGAAGCTGGTTGGAGTCCCCCTTTCCCTAACCCCTAGAATCACATGCAGCTGCTCATAGAAGTGGCATGTTTATAGCAAAGCTCTAGATCATCCATTTGCTTCCTTTGTCTTTTGGTAGGACTGCCTCAGCTCCTTTATTTTCACTTGGCACTGCTGAGCATCCATGGCATATCCTTTCTCCTCCAGGCCCTTTGCAATCTTGGCATATAGTTTCTTTTGCTGGTTCGTAGTTCTGTGAGAACAGATTCTTCTCCCCACATAGCAATGAGGTCCAGGATCTCTTGCATGCTCTATTCTAGCAACTCATGGTCAGGTGTGCTTCCTGCTCTCAGGACTGCTAGCCACACTGGAAATGAAATTCAAATTTTTCTAGGGACTTTTCCTGTTTACCTGGAAAGCGGTAGACTTGAAAGTCGTGGCCAGAGCGGACACCACAGAGCATTGTGGGACACCTGTCAGAGGCCAAGAACGTCAACTTTCATAGCACTGCATCTGCGGTACTGGAAAACTAAGCATGCAAGATCGAAATTAGCAGTTACTCCTCATGAAAGCATGAGCACAGAAATCAAATTTAATGGCCCTTAAAAGAACAGGCTTGGCAATGTGAAATCATTGTTTAAAAAAAAAAAACAAAAAAAGACCTAATGTGTCTAAGTTCAACCGAAACTCTCAGTGTAAACCAGGTCTGTGTGTCATCATTGGGACAACTATAAATTAGGACTGGCAAAGGATTTCTAAAAAACATGATTAATCACAGTATTTTTTTAAAGTAATGATTAATCAGAGTTTTAATCACAGTGAAATAACAGAATACCATTTATTTAAATAGAATTGGATGTTACTTCTGTGCTAATGCTGCAGAGCGTGGTGCCTGGCGCACAGTCTGCAGCTCAAAGCAGGGTTCATGCTTTCAAACAAGCTGCATCTTGCCAGAGCCTTTGGCCAAACCTTAACCCATTCCTGGCAAACAACGGGTGCCACTGCAGCTTTTGATTGCAGGAGGGGAGCAGGAGAGAGAGTGTAAAAAGTGTGTGTAGAATTAGAGAAAGGAATTAATGTTTAGAAAAAATATTCTGCGAAGGTAGAGTGCTCTCTTTGTGTGCAAGGATTAGTAAAATTGGTGTCCTCATTCTCCATGTGATAGACAACAACTTTAGGGCTACAATATTGCCTGTTGTTTAGTCTAGCAGACTGGAGACTGCAAAACCTGGATTTTCCACACTATTCATAGCAGAGGGGAATTACTGGTACTTGATAGCATGTATTACATTAGTGGATGTGTAGGTGGGATGAGCCCCTGATGGTGTGGCTTACGTGGTTAGATCACGTGATGGTGTCACTTTTGTAGATACTGTACAGAGCTGGCAACAGGGTTTGTTGCAGGTTGTAAATTGACAATCTACTACCTATCCTGAGAAATGATCCCTCACTCTCACAGACCCTAGGAGACAGGCCAGTCCTCTTCTACAGACAGCTCCCCAACCTGAAGCAAATACTCACCAGGAGCTACACAATACACAACACAGAAAGACCCTTACTCAGGAACCTATTAATGCAAGAAACCTCGTTGCCAACATATCTACACATGCCTCTCTGCCATATGTGTTGGCCAAAGGATAAAATCGACACTACTCAGACATCAAGAATGGTAAGATACATAAGCCTATGGGAGAGCACTTTAACCTCCCAGGACATTCAGTAATGGATTTGAAAGTAGCCATCCTCCTCAAAAGAATTTCAAAACTTGATTACAAAGGGAGACAGTGGAACTGGAATTCAAATGCAAATTCAATACTATCAATTTAGGATTGAATAAAGTTCTTAAGTGGCTAGTGCATTACCAAGCCCATGTCACCTCTTTTGATATCCACATCAACCTCTGTGAACGAGCCACTTCCATCCTGACTTGATTAGGCTCATTTACACAAGTACCTTTTTTCTTTTGTTGTCCTTATACATACCCATGTCTATATACCCATACCTCTAAACTCAACTCCAATTCATCTGATGAAGTGGGTTTTACCCACAAAAGTTTATGCCCTAATAAATCTGTTAATTTCTAAGGTGCCATAGGATCGCTTGTTATTTTTGCAAACTAACATGGCTACCCTCTGAGACTTTTGCTTTTTTTCGTTCCAGGATTTCAGACGTTTTCACCAAAACAATAGAGATTTTCTCTATTTACATACATTGCCACAAATGCTCAGATGCATTTTACACCAGGTCCTTCTGTAAGGGCAGGGGACTGGACTCAATGACCTCTCAAAGTCCCTTCCAGATCTAGTGTTCTATGATTTTTCTATGATTTTTTTATCTGTATCTGAAGTTCAGGCAGTGAGTGAATATATCCCTGGGAATGTTCTCCCTTCCCAAACAAAGGCTAAATGAGAGTACACTCAGGCTTTAATAGAGAAGATAGTCCCAATTCTGAAGGATCTTTCATATTATATTTCAGAGAGTAACTCACAGGATACCAGTGTAATGTAGGAATATGTTCAAGGCCACTCTTATTTAAGACTAATGTTTATAAAAAGCAGTGGCAGAATTTCAAATATTTCTTTTGAAATGGACAGAAGAAAATATTCTAAGGACTGTGTTTAAAACCAGCAGTTTTGTTTTTTAGTATCATGAACATTTTAATATACACTGTACCTTAAAGGTAAAAGGCACAAAGAAAGCAGAAAGTGATGGTAATCTACTTTTGGAAAGGCATGTTAACCCGTAAGAAAAGTAAAATGGTCCTATTAAAATACTAGTTAAATTGTATAAATCCCTTCAGCCAGGTGTCTATGTGACACACAATTAATTGTTCTAGCAATAATTTCCCTCAGGTATGAAAGTAAACAACAGGATACTGTGGGGAAGATTGCATTATTAGTAGACAGGTTTCCAATCAGACAAATTTGGCAGTAAACCTGATGTCACAAGTGGCATTTCTGACATCACAAAAGAAAAAAAAAACACAACATACTGACTGGAAAAGGAGACAATTTTTTTACATGTTATAAAATGTGATCAGTCACAGTGAAGGGCAGAAAATATAGAAAAGTGTAACAGTCTAATTTTGGTAAATTACTATTTGTTCTATTTGATTAAATGCTTCAATTTTAAACTTAATGGGACTGCTAATTACACAAGCCATTTCACTTCCATATTTCACATCCGATGAAATGTTAAATATTATATGAAATGCATCCTGAGTCCAGAAATAAGATTTTTATGTTCTCTCTCTCATACACATACCCAAAATCAGGCACAATAATGCTTTACCTTTAAATAAAAATCTTTCCAACAGTTACAGTCCCTAAAGGCAGACCTGTTCCAGCTCTCTGCAATGTTAATCCTGTCATACCCTATTTCTACAAGAGTTTGTTCAAAGTAATGAAGTCTGGAAGAAAAAAAAAAGAATGTAACATCTAACTAAAGTATGTCTATGAATACTTAACCAGGAAAATATTTCAAAACACTTACCAGCCAAGATTGTATTATCACAGTTGTAAACAAAACAAAAAAATGTAGCTATAGTCAGGGTTGTAAAACTAACCTTTTTAAAATTTAAAATTCAAGCTAGTCCACACCAGATCCACATACTTACATAAAAAATTTAAACTGGGGGGGGGGGGGAGGGTAACTTAAAAAATAAACAAGGTAAGGAATAACACATAGCAACTGTGTCTACAAACAATACTATTAAAATGTTATTTCAACCACTCGATAACTCCACTCATGGTTAAGGAAAAACATTTAAGCTTTAGAAGTAATTCAGTATGGATCCATTGAAATAAAATACATCAAATCCTACTAGAAAAAGTCCTCAAAAATGATTCCCATACAAACAGTTAAACATAAAAATAAAAAAGCAAAGAGGTTTTTATGCTAACATGACATTACTCATTTCAAACAAAAATATATCAGACAAGACATCTGAATCTACATCTTCACATACAAAAGCAATCTCTCTTAGCTTAATAGACAGAAAATCACAGTTATATTATAAAATAGAGATTTTAATTTGATTAAGTTTAGTGGGAAAATACTGTGGTCTGGAAATCCGAGAAGAGAATTCAGATAATGTAGTTACTTTTCTGCCATTAGGAGTTATTTTAGCTATACCAGGAAAGTGATTATTTTATGAAACTTCAGACTTTTCATTTCCAGACCTCTCTCATTAGCAAATTGTTGGCTAGTGATATTACAATGACTAAAATAGATGCTACTAATGGAACCTGAATCATCAAAAATTGAGAATTTCTTTCAAGATGATCAGGCCCATACACAGGGAAGGGGGGTTGCGAAGGGTGCTAATGCAACATCCCACAGTCCTTTATGGTCCGCCATGCAGCGGCGGATTTAGGGCAGGGCGAGCGGGACGGCTGCCCTGGGCCCCACGCTTCCCGAGGCCTCGCGCATGCGCCGTGTCAAAGGCGGGGCCCCGCAAAATTTCGCTGCCCGGGGCCCCGTGGTGCTGCCCAGGGCCCCGCGGCACTCTCATCCGCCCCTGCCGCCATGGGGCCAATTCCAGCTGGTGTAGGAAAGCCAAAGGTGGTGCGCCACCAGCCTCCTTTCCCCTATGCCCCGACCAGCCCAGGGAAGCCTGGGATTGATTCCTGCTCCCCTCACCCCCAGAAGAGGTTGGGGGCAGGGCTGGGCCATGGGGCCAGCCTCTCCTACAGCTTGCACCCTCCCAAAGAAATCCCTGCGTATAGGCCTGATAATATACTTTTAATGTGATCAAAGAAAACTCAGTTACTGCCAAAAATCAGTAATGGTTTTTAATACAGTTTTCCATTAGTTTTCATTTCAGGTCAACAAGCACATTATCTTTTATAGCTAGAACTGCTATGATACCACCACAAAGAAGCTAGCACACCATGAGGAGAAATCCTTTGTCTTAACCAATTTTTCCTTCCACCTCTTACACAATTCTAAATTTAGCATTGCCTTTGAAAAACAGTATCGACAGACTCAAAATATGTCAATTTTAGTTTGCATATTCCCCACCTCCAATGAAATATAAGGAGCAGGATGCGGTGAAGAACTGGACTTAGAAACATTTTGAATTAGCAGAATAGAATCTAAAACAGATGCAACTAAAGATCATTGTGAAGGGTACTGAGAGGAAGAAAAAGGCTATTTCCCATATTATCAGTTCCATCAAGGTGATAAAAAGACTACTCATGATACACATATCCAAAAAACAACTTCTTATGTTCCTGTCATTTTTGGTGCCCAAATCATAAAAAGATGCTAAAAAAGTTTCCCTTACAGATGATTAAATGTGGTTAGTAATTTTTGGATATGTTCAGTTTAGTTATTTTGTTTTTGATATTTCATGTGCAATAGGTATTGGAAGTATTTTATTTTGTTTGTACTGTTCACCCTGACCCCAACTCTGTGTTAGGTAGGGTATGCTGTTTTTTGCCTGTAGGTTTTGGAGATTTGTTTACTTGATTCTTAAATAATTAGAGGATCTGGACATGTGGTGCAAAGAAATCAAAATACATCTAATTATATACTCATTGTTCTCAGGTTACTTTGCTTAACCAGAAGCAGTAACACACCTGTCACGTTACTGGATTTTGAGGGGAGCAGCCAGATTGCTGCTGTACTCATAGGTGGGGGCGTTGGCCCCAGAAAATGGTATAAAAGGGGGGCCATGTGGGGTGCTGAATAGAAGCTCATTGTCTGCTAATCCTATGTACGCTGTTCATGTGTTTGTATAATGTCTGTGTGTGTAATTATTAGCATGTACTTGTATGGATACTGAATATTTCCCTGCATGTGGTTGAGCATTGGGCAGGGCCTGGCCTATGGACATGCTAACTAGCGAGGCCCTGTGGGACAATGGCACTCAATGGGCCAAGGACACACCTAAAGAATGCGGGCTGACACCTGAGAGCTGCCAGCAGGGAACACAGAGATTGGCTGCTGGCCAGGTGACCTGCTGCAGCCAAGAAGAGACCAGGAAGGACGAATAAAGAGGCCATGTGGTCGACGCCATCTTGGTCTTCAGTTCAGCACTTCATCCCAGAGGCAGCATTGCAGGGATCGAAGAGCCCGAAAGACCTGTGGACCCATCCTGATCCTAGGATGCACAACAAGAACTTTTAAGCCAGCAGTTGTAACATCTCTGCTAGAGCCTGCATCGAGAATTGGGAGATTCGGTGCATGTAATGTACTATTCTTTAACAACCTTACTCTCATGCTTTTCTTTATTGTAATAATAAACCCTTAGTTGTTAGATGCTAAAGGATTGACTCAGCGTGATTTGTGGGTAAGGTCCAGAGGGTAAATTGACCAGGGATCTGTGGCTGGTTTCTTGGAACCGGACAGAACTTGTTCGGGGTAGGTGGGATTAGGTGCTAAGACCCCCCCACCTGTGTATGAGGCCCGGGGCCATCTGGGGCACAGATATTGCTCAGGTGTCGGAGGGGTTTTGCTCGTGAGGCTTCAGGCAGGCAGCTGAAGCGCTCTGTGGGACTGGTTTGTGGCCTGTTTGGAGAGGTCACTAGTCTGGGGACTTTAAGGAGCCCCGCATTTGAGCAATTCGCCCTGAGCGGACACCCTCAGCTGTGCCCAGACACGGCCCGGTCCGTCACAACACCTACTCTCTAGAAAGACTAGAACATCAGCTCCATCTCACTGAAATAAAATCATTACAAAGATATATTCTTATCCTAACAATAAAGATAGGTCGGCAGGAGTGGAAAAACAGACTAACTAAATATTGTACAATACTGCATACATACAAAGTGGCTGAATTATTTTTGGACAAGCAACCTTAAATTATGGCACTTCCTAATTTTGTAAGTCTGGTACACACTTAACATTTTCAAAATGGAAACCCAAAGAATTACTACAAAATAGGATGTTAGATATAATTTATTTTAGTAATTGTGGAGCTGCAACGATTTTTAGCAGTTATACGGTTACTAAAATGCATCTACCTGGAGACAGAGCCAGCAGTCAGTACAGTCCCAGTTCCATTCCTAGGAAGTCTTCTGCCACCCGATGCTGTTGTCTCTGTATCGGCACATCTAAACTACATTCCTCTTCCGAAAGAGGCATGTAAATGAGGCCGATCAAAAATTCAAATGAAGTGGGGATTTACAAATTTTGCCCTTCATTTGCATAATCACATGCAAGCGCTTTTTCGAAAGGTTTTTTCGAAAAAGAAACTGCAATCTAGACGGGGTTTTTTTGAGAAAGAAAAGCCCTTTTTTGAAAGAACCTGTACTCCTGAAAAAATTAGGAGTACCTGTTTTTCAAAAAAGGATTCTCCCCCCCCCCAAAGAACCCCATCTAGACTGCAGGTTTTTTTCCCAAAAAACCCTTTTTCAAAAAAGTGCTTGCACCCGATTATGCAAATGAAGTGCGAGATTTGTAAATCTACGCTTCATTTGAATTTTTGATCGGCCTCATTTACATGCCTCTTTCAGAAGAGGAATGTAGTTTAGACGTGTCCAGAGGCAGCAGTGCAAGGCAGCAGCAGCCCCTGTCTGCAGGAGGTCCAAGCTCCCCACAGACAGAGGCTGCTCTGGTATCCCACCTATACCTGCCCCACACTGTTGCCTCTGATAGAGGGACAGCAGCATGGGAAGGGGGAAGTAAGCAGCTCTATGGAGCCAGTACTCCCCACTCCCCCTCGTGGGATGACAAGTAGCTCCGTGGAGCTGACACACATAGGGAGCAGGTTTCCCATGTGTACTGGCTTGTGTGTGCCCCCCCTTACCCTGTGTGCTCCTGCCTCTGTGAAAGACAGCAGTGGGGGGGCGGTTCCACGGGAACTGGCACTTGAGGGGAGCTGGCTTTTAAGCCATCTCTCCATGGGCACTAGCTCCCGCCTCCCACGCCCTTGCTGTCTCTGATACAGAGGCAGGCAAGGGGGAAGTGTAGTCCATTGGATTAACCGATAAACCCTGTAATGGGCAATTAGGGTACGTCTACACTAGCTCGTTAATTCGAGCTAGGTAGGCAAATCAGGCAACCAGAGTTGCAAATGAAGCCCGGGATTTAAATATCCCGGGCTTTATTTGCATGTTCCTGTCCGGCCACCATTTTTAAATCCCCCTTAGTTTAAATGAACTGCCCGCGGTTACGTGCGGCAGTTTAAAGTTAATCCGAACTAAGTCCTCAGTTAACAGTTAATCCGAACTAAAGACTTAGTTCATAGTTCAGATTAACATTAAACTGCCACGTGCAGCCGCGGGCAGTTGGTTCGACCTAAGGGGGATTTAAAAATGGCTGCCGGATGGGAACATGCAAATAAAGCCCGGGATATTTAAGTCCTGGGCTTCATTTGCAAGTTCGAATGCCTACATTAGCCACCCTAGTTTGAGCTAGGGTGGCAGTGTAGACATACGCTTAGTGTGAAGCTTCTGAGATGTCCTGGGCTTTAGAATTATGCGTCTTACATCACTATAAAATATTTGGGGGGGGGGGGGAGAGAAGGAGAGAAGTCTGATCAAAAATATTTCTGGGTTCTCAAGTAGATACCCATAGAATCTGGACTTTCCGTGAAGATTATTTTTTTCAAGTTTATAGTCCAGCAGGTGCAGAGCTGGCAGACTCCCTATGCTCCCTGGAAATGGCAACATGTCTCTGCTGTTCCCAGGCAAAGGCACAGCTAGGCAACTGTGCATGCTGACCCAGTACGCAAGTGCTGTCCCCACAGTTCCCACGGGAAGGAGCTGCTGCATCAGAGCTTGGAGCGAGGATAGCTTGCAAAGTTGCCTTGCCACGCCTCTTCCCCCTCAGACTGGCACCCCAAGACCCCTCTCATGCTCCAACTCCCTGCTTAAGTCCCCTCCTACACCCAAAATCCCTGCCACAATCTGTACCCCATACCCTCTTCTTTGGCCCAACCCTGCACCCCCTCCCTCTTACTTAACTGGCATATTTCACTTACTGGCTTCTACTGTTCCCCCCAACATGCCAGATAAAGTCTTTTAGCATATTTAAGATAAATACTATTGCATTATGAGAATTATGTATCTCCGTGTATCAGAAAAATGATGAGAGACTATGACCTATCCTGAAATGTGGAAATCTCTGTCAAGTAGGGCTATCGTGCTATTTTAAGAAAACAATCATGATTAATTGTGGGATTAATTGTGCTGTTAAACAATAATAGAATGCCATTTAAATATTTGTAGATGTTTTTTCTACATTTTAAATATTGATTTCAGTAACAGAATACATGGTATACATTGCCTGCTTTATTTATAACAAATATTTGCATTGTAAAAAGAAAAACAAACAATAGTTTAATTCCCCTGTTACAAGTTCTATAGGAACATATAAATGTATAATTATATACAAAATAATTGCATTCAGAAACAAAACAGTATAAAAATTAGAGCCTACTAGTCCACTCCATCCTACTTCTTGTTCAGCCAGTTACTCAGAAAAACAAATGTGGTTGCTATTTGCAGGAGATAATGGTGCCTGCTTCTTGTTTACCATGTTGCCTGAATGTGAGAACAGGTGTTCCATGGCATTGTTTTAGCTGGCTTGCAAGATATTTATGCGCCACATGCTTTATGGATTCATATGTCCCTTCAATCTTCAGTCACCATTCTAGGGGCCATGCATTCATGCTGGTAATGGGTTCTGCCTGATAATTATCCAAAGCAGTGAAGACCAGACATTCATTTTCATCATGTGAGGCAGATGTCACTAGCGGAAAGTTGATTTTCTTTTCTGGTGGTTTGGGTTCTATAGTTTCTGCATCAGAGTGCTGTTTTTGTAAGACTTCCGAAAAAAGCAAGTTCCACACCTCCTATTCCTCAGATTTTGGAAGGTACGTCAAATTCTTAAACCTTAAATCAAGTGGGATAGCTATTTTTCGAAGTCTCACACTGATACCTTCTCTGCCTTTTGTCAAATATGCAATGAAAGTGTTCTTAAAATGAGCAGCATGTGCTGGGTCATCATCTGAGACTGCTATAACATGAAATATATGGCAGCGTGGGGTAAAACAGAACAAGAGACATACAATACTCAACCAGGTTCAGTCACAAATGTAATTAATGAATTATTTTTAATGAGAATCAGCAGCACAGAACTATGTCATCTGCAATGGTGACCAAAGCATAAAAAGGCATACAAATGTTTAGCATATCTAGCACATAAATGATTTGCAATGGCAGTGTAACAGTGCCATGTAAATGCCTGTTCTCACTTTCAGGTAATGTTGAAAACAAGAAGTGGGCACCATTATTTCCTGCAAATATAACCAAACATGTCTGAGTGATTGGTTGAACAACAAGTAGGACTGAGTGGACTTGAGGCCTCTAAAGTGTTAAATAACTGCATTAAAAAACAAAACAATGTAACAACAAAAAAATCTACATTTTTAAGTCCAACTTTTGCAATTAAGAGACTGCACTACACTGCCTATAATGGGGGAATTGAAAAATCTCATTTTTACAGGGCAAATGTTTGTCATTAAAAACAATATACAGTTAGCACTGTACAGTTCATGTTCTCTGTTGTAACTGAAATCAATATATTTGAAAGTGTAGAAAAACCATCCAAAATATTTAATTTAAATTGGTTTTACAGGTAGGTTGAACCTCTCTAATCCAGAACTCTCTTGTCCAGAAACATCTGTTGTCCAGAATGATTTTAAGTTAGCAGGATGTCCATTTTTCATGGGTGTGGCCAAGATTACCACACTCCCATAGTTTGTTTACTGTCACCAGTCCTAGCTTTCAGTGTTCTATGCTGTTTTTTAGCTTTAGTTTACCCTAAATGTCCTCCAACATCACAGTAAGCACTCGAAGTGTTGGTAATGATGCTAGACAATACTGACCTCCCGTGGTCCAGAAAATTCTCTCATTTGGATCTGGTCAGGTCCTTAGGGTTCCAGACTAGAAAGGTTCAACCTGTACTACTGTTTAACAGTGTGATTACAACCCTGATTTTTTGCAGTTAAATCGTGTTAGTTAACTGCGCTTGACAACTTTATTGTAAAGTCAAACATCAAATGAGAACAATCTCCCATCTGCTAATAACCCACCCAATAGGAACAGTGAGCTATGCACAGATTCCCTGTAATTTTGAGTCTTTCTTGTTTCCTCCCAGGAAAGATACCAGATTACTATTCTCACTGAAATCTCCCACAACAGAGGTAGTGATTAGAACTGAGAATGAGGACAGAAAATATTTAACTGACTTGAACAACTCATTGCATTGCTGTTTTTTGAATCACCCCCTCTTGTCTCAGATATACCTCAGGCCAACCACACACCAATATCCATTGGCTAGGTCAAGTGTAATAAAGCAAGAAGCTTTGGACAACAAATGAAGTGTGGGCGTACGTTCTTCTGAAATGTTATTCAGCCACCAACTGTCTCCATACCTTCTCATTCCCTCATATCCCATCCGTCTTTACAAGAACCATTAGAGGACTCTACAGATTTATGGAAGGTTAAATGATTCTATGTTCCTTCCTCTGAAAGAAGTGGCTCTCATGCTTTGTTTTATGACAATTCAATTTCCCAACTTGACTTGCTAGCTCTTCAAGTGTCTATGTGTAGTAAACTAAACCTTGTGCATCCCAAGTTGTCATTCCCTGTGTTTAATACATTCAAATATTACAATCAGAATTCTGTTTTAAATCATCTGTTCTTACAAAGCTTCAGTCCTTGGTAAGATCTTTCATCTTCTCTCTCTTGTACTTCATTCTTAACCCTTCCTGGTCAAAGAAATGGCTTTTCTTCTGTTGTTTGCACTTTGCCTAGCTTATTCATAACTCTTAAAGCGGTCTCTTTGTAGTGTTAAGAGTCTGCAAACTGCAATACCACAAGCATGCTGATAGTCTAAATTGCACAATGTCTGAAGTAAATCTTGATTTTAAGCTGTGTTTAATGTCTCACTTCATATCACGTTGAAAGAAGTGGACTTCAATTGCAGGCATTTATTCTGCCACTGGAGCTATAAAACCCTTTGATAAAAAGAAAATTTTCTAAAAGCCAAATATTGTCAGATGTATTAACATACGAGTCTATGGAAACAATGATAACGACAGACCTTTTTAACTTACATGTATGTCAACATTTTCAATGGTGGCTAGAATTGTTGCAGTTACTGAGGGTCTGTCAGTCTTTACATGTTTAACAACAATTATTGAAGATTTTAAAACCTACTAGTCTTCAAGAGCAATTCCTGGTCCAAGACTGAAATGTTTAATTTTACTACAAAGCCCAGACCCATGAACTTCTATAAAGTTGAATGCATGATGGAAATTCATTGTTTTAACATTTAAAAAAAATAACTTCTTTAATTGGGACAGGATACTACTACAGCAGCATTATTCTCTCTGTGTCTTGTGAAAGCAAGTACAAAGATGACAGTAGTTCTTTTTCAGTTACAAAAAGGAAAAATAATGAAGTGTGATATTAGCCCAAATCAGTGTTACTAAATAGAAAACTGGGATAATTAATTAAGGCTTCCTAAGCATCAGTAATTTTCCTAGCTGGTCATACACGTGGTATATATATGATAAGAACACTTCTACAGCTTTGCATGTTCCTCTGTTTGCAGAAGATTCCTGGAGATTATCACCTTTGTGAGTTTATGATATACTTGGATCATGAACACTCTCAGGGTTTGGCTATAATGGAGCTACATTATCACTGAAATGTAAGTCTGCATATTGAATGATTTTTTCTACAGTAGCAGGTATTGCTCATCAGTTAGCATAATGTCCAAAATGACCATTGCTACTTTGCCCATTTTGTAATTACATCCCTTACTAGGGAAGAAAAGACAATTTTAGTGTGCTTTTGAAGTGATGGGATACAACTTAAACTGCTGGTTATCTACTGAAATTTAACTTTTGGGGAGTGGAAGGGCACAAGATAGCGCCAGTGTTGGATAAACTTTTTTTTTTTTTTTTTTAAATTGGAGACATTCCCTTTTCAAGTTATCTTTAGTGAAAAGGGGAAAATAAGATCAATACAAGTGTCTGGTATTTCAATGTTTTGGTTAAAGACTATCTGTAACCACATAATTATATAGTCACTTTATACAGAAGCATTAACTATGTATTCTATTAAGGTCTCTGATAAACAGAGTTGCTTCAAATAATTTTAGAATACACATGCTCAAAAACTCATTGTTCGCATTTGTGGTGCTTAACTTAACAGTGATGTGATTTCTTTAAAAGTATCTTGATCAAAGAAGTTTGCACATCAGTGCTACTGGATTGGAATTTGTCTCATGTAATCCTGAATTTTCCTAAAAGAAAACAAAGTGTAAAAGTTCTTCAGAAACTTTAAAAGTTTAGCTTTTCCTTACATTTCCTTCATTAGCTCTGTAATAAAGCAAACCTGTTTCCTTCATCTATGGAGTAGTTCAGGAAAGGGATTTGCCAAATTGATTTTCACATTACATCAGTACCTTTCCTTTACTTACACAAAAATTCTAAGAGGGAATAAAGTCAATTTGTAAGCAGTTTTATAGTTTTAAGATATGGTATTTACCATCTGATTAAAATAAGATCTTCCTTAGCGAAAGGCAGTTGAATTAATTTTTAAATTTTATGATAAATCCTTACACAGTTGAATTTCCGAGATACTACCCTAAATGCCCTTCAATGATGTAGTCCAGAGAATTGATTTTATAAACACAAGAAGGGATCCCTTTAAATAGGTAGTATATGTTGTGAGAGCATCCTTTGCGTTTCTTTTAATATACAGCTAAGTCTTGATAATTTATTTAAATGCTTTACTTGCTTTACACAGTGCAATGGAATAAATTAGGCACTCTTCTGATAATTATTCTCTTATAAAATACATTTGTATACATAGATGAATGGTCTTGCCCTAGCTAAGAGGTATAAATTTGAGACCAGAAGCCTACTCTATTGAACTAAAACAGGGGTGGGGTGGTCACTCCAAGATTTTGGCAAGTGATCAAGGGCCGCACTTCTATGGAGGAGCTGTGGGATTTGGGATGGAGGTTGGGTGCAGAAGGGAGTGTGGAGTCTAAGAGAGAGTTTGGGTGAGAGGGGAGGGTTCTGATCTGGGGCAGGAGCTTGGGATGCAGGGTCCAAGAGGGGGTATGGGTGCAGGAGAGAATTCTGGCCTGGGGGAGGGCCTCTGGGAAATAGTTGTGACCTGGGAGAAGAGGGAAAAGGACTACAGGGTGTTTGGGTGGTGGCCTGGGGAAGGGAGAGATGGGATGGGGTACCAGAGACAGGCTTTGGCTAGGAGGCACTTACCTAGGCAACTGCCAGGAATTAGCTCTACAGGAACCGGAGTCAGGCTGTCTGCTGAAGTCTCCTCGGCTGGGTCTGCTCCTGGCAAGGGGTGGAGAGGGGGAGGGGGCCTCATACACTATCCCTGCCCTCAGCAAAATGTCTTGGCTCCTATTGGTTGTAAACTGAAGATTTTGCTGGGGTGGGGGCAGTGTGTGAAGCCTCCCTCCTCGTCCCCCACCCCAAGCTGTCTAGAGCAGCCAGCTGTTTAAATGTGAGCTGCTCTCTGCCTAAGGGTTCTGGTGAGGCAGCCATGGGCTGGATCTGGTGGCTTAGCTGGATCCAGCCCGCTGGCAGCCTCTTGCCTACCCCTCAACTAAATCCTGTGAAAAATGTATTTCTAATTTGTCTTGTCCAGGAGCAGGCTTTTAACATGTGATATAAATTCACAGACTTGTGTAACATAATATGGGAAAATTTCAACCCTGTGTTAAACTTTATAATGAAAAATTGTGTAGCATGTCCATAACCTATGTATTACGAAAGTTTGTATTCTATCTTTCAGTATCATATCAAACCAAAGAATCTGGTGTGATGTTTCAGTTCTACTAAATAATTTTGAAACTGCCCAGGAGTTTTGGGTTACATTATGTTAATGGACTTTGTTCTGTAGGCTTGAAATACTCTGGTCTTGAAATGTCAAGGTTTCATAACCTGCATCAGTGCTGTCATATTATTTGACCTGGCATATGAAATAATGCAGTAGGAGTTAGATCACTGAACTTAGCCTGCTTTAATTTGCAGGGATTTTTAAGTCATGTTCAGAAACCAAGGACTCTAGTGGGGATGTCTCCTGTTATGACTATGTAAACCGCTAGAGAACGGAACTATTTTCTTATAAAAAGTCAATAACTGTATAACACACTGAGTGTGCGTATGTGTGCACCTCTGTGCTAGAGGAGGGGGAGTTGTCCAAATTATATCTGTGCAACTGTAAAGGTTGGGGATTTAGTTTCTTGTTTTTTAATCTGAAGTTTAGGCAAGAATACACACAAATCAGAGTGCTCAAGGTTTTTTGATATAGACTCAGTTTCAGCAACTTACCATAATGAACACACTGGTGCTGCCTGAGGGCCTTAGGCTGCAGGCAACAGCACAGAAATAAAGGTAGCAACACCATGCCATGCCACCCTTACTTCTGCTCTGCTACTGGTCCTGCCTGTGAAAGCAGCCTCTTTGCTGGCCAGGTCTCTCGCGCATATTGCCATCCGAGCAAAAGGTCAACTACCCTTTGATAAAAAACCCTTACACTATGTAACTTCAAGACCGGCGAAGAACAGGAACCAAAACCAAACCTAAAAAGTTCATGTAATGTTCATGCTGGTTGTGTCATGCCCGATAAGGCAGAAAAGGAAAACAGGAAACCATCTCACCCCCTTACTCCTGTCACTTAACAGACAGGGCCTGCTAGCCTATCACAAAAAGCGCACAAAAGCTTTCTCTATACAACAGCTTCCCCTCCTGTATCAAATTGAGGAATCCCAAATAAACATTGGAAGGCAGAATATGAGCCAGGTCCGAGGACTGATCTCCCAAGGGCCACCTCCCGCTCACCAAACCAAATGAGTTTCTGTAGAGCGTAATGTATACCAAACATAACGTATACCAAGTATGATTGTGTTGTAGTTTGTGTGTCTGTTAAATGTAAGAATTGTTATCTGAAACTGTTTAGAGGTATTGTTAAGTGTTAAAAGTTTTAGATAAATGATTAGTCTTATAAGTAAGACTGATGTAAATGTAACTGTTAATAATCCCTGGTCCCTTGTGAACAACTATTGGGATTTAGAAAAACCTCAGGGAATTTTCTTTACTGTATTGCATTTTGCTTATTGGTCAGTCTAATAATTATTTGGTGCTTATGTATGTAAGAAATTAATAAAATAATAATGTATACGTAGAAGCACTTTAATAAAAGTTTAAAAGATATTTAGTAATAGTTTGCCTGTTTCTGGGCCTCCCTGGGACTAGCCACATTCCCGAATCTTTTACTTTAAACCACACTGCCTACAGAGCTAGGCTCCCCCATCAGCAGCCCCTGCATTCTGGCTGCCCAGATCTGAAGACAGCACTAGCAATAAAATCACCACCCTGACGTTTCTAAGAGCCATCCACCAATAATGTTTTATATCCATGTATGGAGTGACTTTCATTTACATGATACATCACCTCCGTATTCAGGATGTAAAATCCTGTTTAATCAATTAACCAGTTAAACATTAAGTGTAACCCATTAACTGCTGAAAACAGAGGCAGGTGAAGAGGTTCCCCCCCACCTGCCGCAGTTGGACGGAAGTGCTCCCCACCCACGAACAGAGGCTACTTCAGCCCCCACCAGTTAACCATAACTAGTAATCATCACCCAATAAGGATGATGCTTACATGTTAAACATTCACATCCCTACTCTGTATTACTGCACATTACTCCAGCAGGCATGCCTGAGGGAGGGGTGCCTGTCCTCCAAGCTGGATCAGGACCCCCTAAATAGATGAAATTTACTATTTAAAATAAATCTTTTGTACATGAAATTAACCAAAATGGACCATGAATTTGGTAGAGCCCTATTTATGCAAATATACTGGAACCTTAGTTATAGCAGGGTTTTGTTTTTTAAAAGTTTCTTGCCTGCATAGTTGTGGAAATATCTTTGAGAATGCTACCCTTTAAGGTGTAAATGCTAGAAAATAAACAAACTCCAAGTTTATCTAAAAAAACCTCTATTTTTAATCCAGTATCATCACTGAGAAGGAGCGTCACTCATGAATTTTCAGTGCTTTCAGCTGACAATACTGAGATTCATCTGTTTATTTTTCTAAATAAATTATATGTGGGGTGTAGAAGCTAAATACGGCTTGTTAGATTAAATTTTATGAATCAGTTAAATTGTATGTTATGTGAACATAAATTGACAAGGCACAAGAAGTTGTTTCAGCAAAGCAGGAGAACAGTGTTTTGAAGTCAGATGTTATTTACTTCTGTATATTGCCAAAGTGACCAAATGTGTAAGGTTCTAAACCCATATAGAGTAAAAGAGACTATACACTGGAGTGCATATGATCTGAATAGATGGGCAAAATAACTATAGATACACAATATAGCAAAAAATCAGTGTGACACTAAGTGCACGACTTGCTAGTATGTTCTCCCTTTTTAACCCCCACGTGCCACAGCCAATCTAATGTACTTCAACATTATTACTCCAGGAGACATAGCAAAAAGGAGAACAAATGCACTTCCCTGCCTCACCGAAAAAGAAAATCCCTGGCTTCCCCCAGCTCTGTCTCCTTGCCCTACTAATCAAGTTTCTCCTCTACCTCCAATCCCAATGTTCTCCTTTCCTCTCTGTCTATTTTTGTGCCCCTCTCATTCAAATATTACTGTTGCTTCCTTCTCTATGCTGACTAGATGTCAGCAGGAGGGTCACTGAGAACACAGGAGATACAAGCTCCCTGCTCTCAGTTCTGGTGCCTGGCCCTTCAAGTCTTTATAGAAAAAAGTTCTTCTGAGCTCCTGTAGCGGAACATACCCAGTTGTTCTGTGGGGGTGACGTGTGCAATCTGGCAGCAGGAGCTGAGAGGATGGTATATGCTAAGAAAGGAGGCGTTAGCTGCTAAACCATCTAAGGAGTCTCTACTGAGCATGTGCAAACTGCTGTATTTCAGAGGTTTACAAACTTGGTCCAGTTTGGGTGGATTTTCATAGGGGCAACAAAAGGCATATGCCTGATAGAAAACCATCCCTGTCAAATTCCAGGTCACTATTCCAGCGAATGAGGGTTCAGAGGCATGTCAAACTCAAAGCCTACTGAGAGCCGCACAAACGAAAACGGATAGCTTTCAGGACCACCAAAGAAAATGTACTTCTATTGGAAAGTCAATTATTTATTACTAGCAGAAATACCCAGCGTTGCCCAGGGAACATATAGTAAAAGGTGTGATGAATTAACTACATCAATGAGATTAACATAGCATATTTGATAGGAAATACTTTTCTCTTATACAGTATATGACTAAGAAATTAACGTAGCTAGTGATGTGTTTACAAAACGCATTTACATATAATTTATTTCTTGCATATAACTCAGTTATTTAAGTTAGGAAATCAGTAGTATCCATTCAAAATTTGGTGTTTCTAGCTTTTACTGTTTTGGAAATCTAAGCTAATTATTAGTGGGCCCAATTGAGGCTCTGGGGAAACCAAGGGAACCGAATTTGAGATATAACCAATCCAGTTATTTAAGTTAGGAAATCAGTAGAATTCGTTCAAAATTTGGTGTTTCTAGCTCTTACCATTTCGGAGATCTTTCAGGACCAACAAACAAACAAACAAACTCTGGAAATATTTATAAGATTAAAGATTATGTGTTAGGTATATTTTAGAATATTTTTTCAGGTCTTGTTTCAATATAATACACTAATTTGATGCGTAAAATTGTTATTTGCATCCATGAAGACTTTGAGTTTAAGGTGCTTCAGCCCCCCCTGCTCTAACCCAATGCCCTCCCCCTCCTGCAGAGCAAAGCACCCCAGCCTCCCTGCTCCCCCAGAGCCCGGCACTTCCAGCCCACCACCATCCCCCACTCTAACCCAATGCCTCCCCCCTCACCCAGAGCCAGACACTCCCCTCCCCCATTCTAACCCAATGCCTCACCCCTCCCCAAGAGCCAGGCATTCCCAGCCACCTCTTCCCCACTCTAACCCAATTCTCCCCTCTCCTTCCCCAGAGCAAGGCATCCCCAGCCCTCCCTCTCCTGCCACTGTAATCTAATGCCTGGGTCCTGGATCAGCCACACACTTCTCCCTCTAGGCACTGGGGCGCATGCTTAGAGCAGCCTGCTGTGAGCAGGCACTTGGATGCGCGCGCAGAGTGGCCAGCCATGAGCAGTCCGCGAGCGCAATTCAGTGAACCAGCAGGAGCTGCATTTCTTTAATCAAAGAGCCTCATGTGGCTAAACAGCAACGGGGTTGACCACCCATTATAAACAATGTAACCGGGCAGGCCACACTTAGATAACTTATAAAGATGTAGTCGCGGGCCGCAAAATAATTTGATCAGGCCGCATGTTTGACATGACTGTTCTAGAGCATCTCATTTCCTCATTGTTTTTTAAACAAATTTCTTCCTTCACCTTTTTCTCAGAAATGGCTACATGGCTTTGCTGTTTTTTTAGTAGCTTGAGGAAAATACTCAGCATGGAAAATTTCTGCCTAAACAAAGTTTGGCAAATTTCTAAGCAATTGAAAATAGGGCTTTAGAATGAAAACCATCTGGCAGCTTTACTTAACAGGCAGCACTACCAGTTGTGCAGCCAACCAGTATTGCTAGGACTTTAATGATAGCCCTTTGTCTGCGTTGCACCACAGCTGCACAATTATGCATACTGTCTATGAATGCCTGCTGACCAGGTTCAGCAGTGGTCTGGAAGAAGTGCATGACGCCCCCGAAGATGCCATCACTTGGCAAGACAAAGATGCACAATAAATGTATAAATAATAACTACCAAAGAAAGAGTAGCCCATAATTCTGCACTCTTTTAGATTTACTTTCTGCAGCACCGTTAGGGAGACTTAATACACACACAAACTTACACCCTACTCTATTGGTCCCCTTCATTTTAATCTCTCCTTGTCAGCTACTAAGGAAACTAGGGAGAAAATTTAAAGGTCAGGGCGCAATTTCCTAAGTGATGCTCATGCCCCACAAATTCATGCATCACGAAACTCTGAGAACAAAGCAAATTTTCCAGAAACGTGTGAGCCAGAGAGTTTGCAGTATATGACTCTTGAAAGAATATAGTCTGTGTATAGGTCTGTTAAAAAGAAACCCAGCAAACAAACAGGTTCTTGTTTCCTTCCTTCAATTCAACTTCCCTCCAAGCTTCCACGCACAGATACATTTATTGCTCCCTTGTCTAGACAATGGAGGTATGTATTGGAGAGGGAGTACATTAATCTTCTTAGTATTAATTGATCCAGCAGGAGCACATTAAATATTTTAGGGAACTTTAATGGAGCACACATTAATGTGCAACACATTAATGCACTTCAGAAAGCATATCCTCATAGTCCAAAATAAGCTTTTCATGTATCCCAACAACTCTAGTGAAATAATATCTCTATCTGTGATCACATGGGCAACACTCCTCATTACAGTCATGGTTGTGCCTGCTGGTCATGTGTTCTGTGTGATCTGCCTTTAAAAACCACACACACACACAAACTAAAAGCACATTGCTGTGACCATTCAATGCTGTGACCACCTTTTAGTTTTGCAGTGCTTAAAACACAACTTCATTGTCAATTTGAAGACATCAAAAAAGCATTAATCAGGGCTGAACTTTGCAGGTGGAGTGGAGCTTCTCCTGTCATCAAGAAATAGTCTCGAAAGCCCCATCACACATGATAGAGTAGCAACAGTTGGCAACACTGCCCAGTTTCCTTGATTAAAAATGTATACGACACAGGGTTTTTTTTAAGCAAGAGCAGAGTTACTAGCTATATCCATATGACTTACCTAGAGAGATCAGGGTCTTGCGAAGCTCCCTGGTTTGGTTCAAATAAGTGGTGATGCTGTTTTGGTGGTGGTGGGTTTTTTGTTTGTTTGTTTGTTGGTTGGTTTTGGTTGTTTTTTTGTCACAGTAGCACATGTAAAGTACTAGGTCTTTCAAGCAAAGGAAAATATATTCCATTCCCTGTAGTTATTTCTACCTCCTGATGAAAGCAGAGTGGCTCAGACGCATATAAAATTATTAAAATTATATATTATGTCAAATGGCAAAAAACAGGCTCTGCGTGTTTTGTATTTTATTCAGACCAATTTATCAGTCTGCAGTTATACACCTTCATTGTCCTTTGCTGGATCAGTGAACACTGCTCATTGTGATTTAATGTCAGACAAAGATTACATTGCAGCATGCAGCTTTATACAGAGAATAGTTTAAAAAACAAAACACTAGACACTATACCAGCGGCACCTTGAGACTTACTTCTTGAACAAATGTGAGTTATTACAGAAATAGCATCTGTAGTCTTCAAAGAGAGGGATCCTGTTTGACACCTCCTTACTATGCTATTTTTGGAACAATAGTAATAGTGTGACAAGCTGTCCTCCAGTGACTCAAGAGCAAGAACATCAACTTCAGGGCAGACTATTAAGAAGCACGGCAAAAAACTGCAAATGGTTGTGAATTCTGAACTTTGATTTCACCAAACAATTAAGTGCAAACTCTTCAGGCACTAGAACAGCCAAAGACAGGTTTATCTTGCCCCCTAGGTAAGCTTACCTTTATGAACGCGGGAAAATATTAAGGTTACTGCAAGTTGTAAAGGACAGTCATTTAACCCAAAGTCATAGAGCTCTAATATTAATACAACACTTGTAGCCAAATCCTATAACAAACAGGAGCTGGGAAATGACAAGAAAACCGGCTCCCAAGTAGGGATGTTAATGGTTTGCCAGTTTTAGTTAACTAGTAGAGGCTGGAGCAGTCCCCCTGCCTGCTATAGGCTCCCTACAGGCAGGGGGCACTCGAGCCTGGCCAAAGCAGTCGGTGACTGTGGTTGGGGGTGCTGCTTCAGTCCCCCTTCCTGTCCCTTCAATCAGTTAACCGGTTAAATGTAATGTTTAACCAGTTAATTAAATGGGATTTTACATCCCTACTCCCATACTACCCTATCACGACTCTAAATCAGGCTGCCACCATCAGGAGCCTTGTTGCTCCTCACAGTTTCTGTTTGGAGCGTAACTCCCCTGCCCCTACCACTCCTAGCTAGGGGCCTGGAAGCAAGAAGGCCCAAAGGGGAGGGGCAGCAGGTCTCCCAGTGAAAGTCCAGTCCCCCACACTGCACCTCTTCAGTCATTGAAAGCACTCCTGGAGAGGACACACACCATCGATAGAGGACACACACCATCGGCCAGCATACTAATTAAACCAGCGTCTGTGTGTCAACCTATGTTAAGCTGACCTATCTGTCTGGTGTAGATGTAGCCTTTAACACTCTCTTGTTATTCCTAGAAAACCTTGCTCTCAAGAGTCTAGGCAGCATAGAAAGATGGTTCCTCCTTGTTAGAGTTTTTTATTCCTTCCCCCTCCTCCCTTCTGCTTCCAGTTGGAAGTTTAGCTAATGGGAAGAATTCATTTTGCACCTCTTCCCTGTAAAGGAGAGAGAATCAATCAACAGTCTTTATCCTCTGATGTTCCACAATAGTTTGTCCAGTGTCAGTTGGTCTTTTCTGGTAAGCAGACACATCACCTTTTTGTTGTAGGCCAGCATTTCACACTTTCCTCTCAGTTACAGAGGATTACACTGCAAATACTTATATTTTACCTTGTAACATGAATTAATGCATGCAGCAATTTACAAGCATTCAATAAAGTGTAAACACTAAGCCTATGTTTATAGTTCTAGTACCTATTTTAACAATACTAATTCATAGGTGAGTCAGACTAATTCCAGCTATGTATCTGGAATTTCAGTACCCAAATGAGGTTCAGGTGCCTCAGCATAAGATAGCAGCTGGTTTACCAGCATCACAGCAGCATTGCAAAAAGGCTGCACAGTAGATTCTTGGGATGTGTCTACACCGGCACAATCTTGCGCAAACCAGCCATTCTTGCGCAAAAACTTGCTGCCTGTCTACACTGGCCGCATGTTCTTGCGCAAGTAAGCTAATGTTCTAATGTATGAAATCAGGGCTTCTTGTGCCAGAACTCTGACGCTCCCGCTCAGGAATAAGCCCTTTCGCGCAACTTTTCTTGCACAAGAGGCCAGTGTAGACAGGCAACATGAATTTCTTGCACAAGAAAGCCCTATGGTTAAAATGGCCATGAGAGCTTTCTTGCGCAAGAGAGCGTCTATACTGGCATGGATGCTCTTGTGTAAAAGCATGTCTCTTGCGGAAAAGCACATGCCAGTGTAGACGCTCTCTTCTGGAAGAGTTTTTGTAGAAGAAACCTTCCGCAAAAGAGTTTTTGCGTGAGAACGCGCCAGTGTAAACGTAGCCTCAGAGTTACAAATGCAGGTGTTATGAACTAGACAGTCAGTTAATCACACAACTCATTTGGAACTTGAAGCATACAATCAGTAAGTCCCTGCCAATTTCACAGATGTGAAAAAACGTGTCACAGACCATGAAATCAGCCCTCCCCAGCAAAATCTGATTTAACCTGCTGCTGGCAACCTGAGTGTCCTAGTAGCTAGGGACAGGCACTGTCCTTTCCTTGCACAGCTGCTCTTTCTGGGAATTCTACTCTGCAGAAACACGTGTGTGTGTGTGTGTGTGTGTGTGTGTGTGTGTGTGTGTGTGTGTGTGTGTGTGTGTGTGTGTGTGTCACACACACACACACACACACACACAAAATTCCTGCCATGGCTCCAGCACGAAGTCCAGGGATTCCACTCCTAGTTTCTCAGGGCTGGCAACTGCCTGGTTTCAGGGTTTCTGCCTCCTGCTGCTCCAGCTGAGGCTTGGGGCAGCCCAGAGTTGGGGCTTTCCTTCACTGCTCCAGCCTCGACAGAGTGGGCATGAAGATTCTGCTCCCACCAGGGCTTCTGCCCCCTTCTCCCCCAGCTTCTGCCACATCTCTGAGCGCTGAGAATGGCGCTTTCTTCCTCAGCAGCTCCTCCTGGGGTTGGCGGCTTGCACTCCTGCCAGCTGCAGCCAGAACAGCCTAGGCTTGGGCCTTCCACAGCCCTCCTTACTTACCACTCCAGATGGGCTTAGGGTACCTGAGCTCAGAGCATCTTCTCTGTGACTCCTGCCAGGGCTCAGGGTGAGACAGTAGGGGCTTCTGTCCGGGGGCCAATGTTCACTTTTAAGATTTTCCATCCAAGAGAAGAGTAAGTTTTGACCTCAGTATTGATGCTCAAGACGTGCACTTGTTTGAATGTGTGCTACCGAGACACCCACCAGTGGCCCCGAGAGACTCTCCCAATGCAGAGACCCCAGCCTGCCCCTGACTTGCTGAGACCCCTCTCCCCCCCCATGGGGATGTGAGACCTACCCCCACTGAGGGAGCGCTGTTCCCATGGCAGCCTGTGTACAGGGCCAGGGCTGCTCCAGGCCGCTCCCCACAGATCTGGCTGTGAGTCCCTACCTGGGGCAGAGGCAAGCTGCTGCCAGCCCCCAGAGTTTGGGGATAGGGTGGGAGCCAGCAGAGAGCTCTGAGAGCTAGAGTGAAGTGAGGAGGGGAACAGGAATGCAGGGGATCCTAACCCCAGGAGCAGCCGCACCACAGCCCTGGCTCCATCTCTGGCAACCGCCCACCATGCGGCCCATCCCGGGAGCAGCTGGGCAGCAACCACATGGCCCTGGCCCCAGCTCCAACCCTTCCCCTCCCTAGGACTCCAGCCATTAAAGGTGAGGCTTTCCAGTTAACCATTCTCATCCCCAGTTTTGACTGCAATTCACTTGTGTTTACAGGGTTTCTTTTTTTTAATGACTGAAATATTAAAATACCGCATTTTATATTCACAGCTTTTATCTAATGGAATTTTTAAAAACACCCACATACATAAAACCTAAAGTTCTAAAGCATATGAAATAGGAGGTAAACAAATCTTAACTTTGCCTTAGAATTACTAATGAGCTGGATCCAACAGTACACCTACTTTTAAGGGGTAAACAACAACGTCTCATACATATGTTCTTAAGAGGTTGCCAGATTATTTGACATACAAATGTTTTATAAATTTTACACAGCCCTTTCTCTGAAGCAAAAGCATTTGTACAGTAAAGGAGAGGGGACCTGATAAATTGAAGACAAACATTGCTCATGAAATGGTGCACTAGATTTACCTATAACATGAATTGCTATTTATCCACTTAACCGGTTACAAAAACACCACTAGTGCACAGATGGTGTAACAGCCAAACTACAGTACCTTTAGCTAGCTTATCTTTAAGGACTGGCAGTACAAGGGTAAGAGTCACTGTGGAGGCTACTAGAATGCCCAAATACAATAGGGTTGTCACATTACCTTTATCAGAGAGTTTATGCTGAGAAGAGAAACTAAAACCCCAACATTCCATACCCTCTTGTCAGAGGGGACAATGAAGGGGATTGTACACGTATCACATGAGTAGTCAGCAGCTGACAGTCACAGGAAGGATAGCTGTTCTCACAAGTGAACTGTGGCATCATCACGGTGAAATGTTTTATTGAAACTATGAAGCAATTTTTTAATCGAGTCACAAGCCAACAAACCATTGTCTGGCTATACCAAAAGAGACATTTAATCTGGCTTAATCCCCACTTTATAGGATTAAGGTGGGCTATAAGAATGTGGTTCCTTCTTGTACCGACCCCCCTTTTGTTCCTTTAATAAGCACCTCTTTTTAAGTTCTTTTGCTTTATCTGGTCACAGTACTTTCCTATGGAGTACCTGCCCTGAACATCCATCCCACAGATAAATAATAAGCTGTGACATTTGATCTACACAGTATGCCATGCATGAACAAATCCCGTCCTGAAACCCGCTGGGGGGAAAAGGTGAAAAAAAAAAAAAAAAAAAAAAATACATCCAAGCCAATATGGTAGAAGAAGAAAAAATTCCTTTCCAGACCCTTTAAAACAAAATAAAATGGGACCACTAGTATAATGCCCATAGCAGGTGTTAGCCAAACCTGGTATTTTACCACCTAAAGGGGGAGAGGTCCTCTCTCCATCTGGGTCAGTGCAAAGAGGAGCAGCACAGTGGCTGGGAGCCTTCCTTTTCAAATCCAGCGACTACGCCACTGTGACGGACCGGGCCGTGTCTGGGCACAGCTTAGGGCGTCCGCTCAGGGCGAATTGCTCAAATCCGGGGCTCTTTACAGTCCCCCTGACTGGCGACCTCTCCAAACAGGCCACACACCAGTCTCACAGAGCGCTTCAGCAGCCTGCCTGAAGCCTCCCGAGCAAAACCCCTCCGACACCGCAGCAATATCCGTGCCCCAGATGGCCCCGGGCCTATACACAGGTGAGGGGTCCCAGCACCCAATCCCACCTACCCCGAACAAGTTCTGTCCGGTTCCAAGAAACCAGCCACAGATCCCTGGTCAATTTACCCTCTGGACCTTACCACAAATCACGCTGGGCCAATCCTTTAGAATCTATATCTAAAGGTTTATTATTACAAGAAAGAAAAGCCTGAGAGTAAGGTTATTAAAGTACAGTACGTTACATGCACCGAATCTCCCAGTTCTCGATGCAGGCTCTAGCAGAGATGTTGCAGCTGCTGGTTAAAAGTCCTTATTGCACATCCTACGATCAGGATGGGTTCCCAGGTCTTCCGGGCTCTTCAATCCCTGCAGTGCTGCCTCTGGGATGAAGTGCTGAGCTGAGAACCAAATGGCATCGACCACATGGCCTCTTTATACTCCTTCCTGGCCTCTCTTCTAGTCTGCAGCAAGTCACCTGGTCAGAGGCCAATCTCTATCTTTCCTGCTGGCTGCCCTCAGGTGACAAATCCCATTCTTTGGGTGTGTCCATAGCCTATTGAGAGTCATTGTTCCACAGGGCTTTGCTACTCAGCCTGTCCATAGCCATGCTTAACCACATTCACAGAAATATTCAGCTTCCACACAGATTACAGATTCCTACCCACACACATAGACATTATACACTCACATAAATAGCGTATATAAGATTAACAAACAATAATCTCCCATTCAATACCCCACATGGCTCCCCCCATACCAATTTCTGGGGCCAACACCTCCACCTAGGGGTGCAGCAGCGATCTGGCTGCTTCCCTCCAATTCAGCAACGTGACAGGGGAAAAGGTGAAAAAAAAAAAAATACATCCAAGCCAATATGGTAGAAGAAGAAAAAATTCCTTTCCAGACCCTTTAAAACAAAATAAAATGGGACCACTAGTATAATGCCCATAGCAGGTGTTAGCCAAACCTGGTATTTTACCACCTAAAGGGGGAGAGGTCCTCTCTCCATCTGGGTCAGTGCAAAGAGGAGCAGCACAGTGGCTGGGAGCCTTCTTTTTCAAATCCAGCATTTCTCAGGTGAGGAGTTGGTGATACTCTGCCCCTATTGCATCAGTTTCCATTCTCCCCACCCCCGCCAATACCATTGCCTTCATTCGGCCAGAACAGCCAAATTCCCCCTGGCTTATGACGCAGGGTGGTTAATGTTAACATCTTGCCCCAATTTAACTTAGCTATTTACAGCCTCAGAAACCTATCAGGCTAAAAACAAAAACTCAATTACATGTAACTGATCTGCCATCTAAAACAGATAGAAACTACAGCTCTGTTTTCAATGTTTAAAATTAATCATAAGTGACAAGGCTATGCTTCAAAAGAACAAATCACTGGGATTAATCTAAACTCAAACTGCTTGTTTCTTGTCCTTTACATTTGCCTGCTTTTCCAACATAATCAGTTGTAGGGAGAGTATATACACACACTGGCAAACGTATCCAATTTGAACGTCTTTCTGGATCACCATCTTCATTTTAGTTCCTTACAATCCTATTTGGCTGGTCTGTTGCCTAATTGGTAGAGCGTCGGAATAGACTGGAGAAATTGCTGTGCCTCTTCTAATGGCCTAGGCCAAACTACATCATCTTTGTGACTCTGTTCCCCTATTTGCATAAAATGGAAATAATACCACCTTTTTTTTTTTTTTTTTTTTTTTTACATAAAGTGCTCTGAAATCAATAGAAGAACAACAACATTTGATGAGAAATGGGTATCCTGTTCCTGGATGTACTCTGCTACATGCGGAGTACATATCCTACACAGAGAGGCAACTTTATAAGACAATCTCTATTTATCTATGTAGGGTGGGATTTTCAAAATTACTCAGCATTGACCCCGACCCAAAAAAGGTTTCCTTCGTTGTCTCAACGTCCAAGATCAGGTTAATTCTAGCATGCCTTCCAATGTATAGCCTTTAATTGTGTCTTAAAGTGAAATTGCTAAACCTCAAGTATGAGGAGAGGCACTCACATTTCAACTCTCAGCAGCAGGTTAGTACTCTAAAGAAGAAATAAAAGAGCAATTTCCCCCTTGAAGCAGACTAGTTCTAGTTGCTTCTAGAAGTGTTAGTCTATTATACGGTTCTGTTGGAAAGAGTTGCTTTATAGCGAACATAACTCCATTAGGAAGCTACGTCAGTAATGGCTGTAAAATTCTAATTTGCTCATAACACACAAGAAATGCAAACTGGGGTCATTACAGCATGAGAGTTTCCAATATATAATCAAAGAAAGTAGCAATTATCTCAAGGTCTCAGTGTACGTCTCTAGTAATGGAGCTCCCTAGTGAAGGTGAGTGGGGGGGAAGGAGTGAAATGTACATGTATCAAGCAAAATCCTGAAAGATGTTAAGAGGAAAGAATTGTATAATATATTGTGGGATTGAGTCCTACTGTGTAGACAATGCTACTTTTTGAGGATTGTGCAATGCTGGATTATGTCCTAAGGGAGGTAATTACTGGCAAGATGTTGAATACCATACATCCAATTATAAGTGCCTTGAAAATGTGTTCCATGAGATATTTAAAGTTTTTCCATGTGGCATAGCAGTGTGGCTCCATCATACCCAGACGCTGAAAATTGTCTCATGTCCCTTCCTTTTTCAGAGAAGACGACATAGGAGATTGCATCTTGCATTTTTCTGAATTTAGACTGAAGGGAGGGGGAGGGGGGGAAGAAGAGTCTTAAAAGGGCCTTCTCTTTCTCACCTATTTTTTTCACCTCCATTGTCTCTGTGTTTGAGTAACAATCAATAGATTTGCTGTTGGACATGTTCGTGTCATATCATGTCCTGTACACATGGGCATTGTTTTTCCTCCCTATCTGAACAGCTATCTTGATCCTTTCCTCTGACCATGCTCTGACATACCATCTACTGTAATACACAGGTCTATCCCTTAAGCCCTGGTATCCCGTGATACTGTTAGTAGTGAAAGATGCTCAGAAGATGCTCGGAGCATGGTGTAGGTTAAGTAAGCATCATTAAATAATCCTCTGGCTTAACAGCTAATATCTTTATCAAGGATTTCTGTACACATTGCTTGAGAGCAATACCACTCATGTTTACTATTTGTACTTTCTATGATACTGAGTGATGCAATGAATCTAGGAAGCAACATTTCTTCTTCTGCAGGAATGATAGTATTTTTAGCTTGAAGTATGGCGTTTTCATCCAAACAGACATTTTGGAGCCTGTGTTTAAGCAGTCTTGTAAAATAAATGGCTGGTTCTCAACCTACTAAAAATAAGGTGGGGCAGAGAATGAAATATCAAGTTGAGTACACAGTAGAATGCCCTGCCCATGCAGAGAACAGGAAAGTTCATCCTATAGCAGTCAGACAGATTACAAAAAGTACTAGGAGATTCTCTGCTGCAGCCCTAGGGAGCAAAAGACATAAAAGGCCTGCCTTAGCAACAGGCAGAGATCCAGGGAGGTGTGAAGCAGGCAAGAGCACAGGATAGCCTATACAGTTACAAAATCTTGCTACAGGGCCTCTGGAGTGAAACCCAGAAGAGAGAGAGGGGCTAGATTCCAGTACAAGATCACGAAGAAAAGGGATTTTCATAATCATACCACCAAAGAGAGATGCAAAGACTAGCATTGTGTGGAGTTGGGTTGTAGGCCCAGCATGAGGTTAGTAAATGCTGGTTTGCTGAGTTTGTTGCTTCAGAGCATCAAGGACAAGGGAGGGATCAATGGTGTTATTTGACTGGACTGCTAAATCATTCATAAGCATTAGAATTAGCACAGATATCCAAGAGAGACTGAAGTGCCTTGAGCTACAGGGTCACAATGGAGAAACTGATGAGCTGCATGACTGGAAGTAGACCAAGCTAAGATGATCTTGTCACAGACCACAGAAGAAGTGTAAGGAATTGACTTGTTTTCCTCTGGAGACTTTGGGTCTGTGAGCATCTCCATTTTTTCATTTCTAAACTAGATTATGAAAAGCTAATAGTTTACTGGTCACAATTATTCCTAAACTGTCTGAGAGTGTCATCTTAAACATAGGAGTACCTAAGTCTCTCTCTCCAGACTTTCATGCTGGACCATCTTAAATCCTATGACATACCAAGGTTAGGAAAGAAAACATGGTACCTACATCTTACTACATATTTTAGAAATGTGCGTTTGTCCGTTCAAGAACCCTTCTAAATGGTTAAGAGGTAGGACCACCTAATCCAGTATTTCAGCTTCTTTTCATCATAACTTAAAGCAAGGCAAAGAGTTTGGTTATGCCAGGATAATGAGATGTTCCTGGAATTCAATTGTTTCAGAAAATGGAAAGGAAGAGGTCTGGTAGGAGGGATAATTATACTGTAGAAGGACCCAGAGGGGCAGCGAGGGGCCAGAGATGGAGACTCGAACAGCTATAACCCTATTACAGTAATTTAGCGAATACAACCCATGGGTTATATTCGTTTTAACAAACCCCGCACCTCCCCCTGCAAGGTATACTCGGGTGCGGGGAATACAGAATTTTATTTTATTTTTATTTTTTTTACTCACCAGGTGGTGAGTCGCCTCTTCCTGTGGCTGCGCAGCCTCTAGTTTCTAGCCTCTGGGCGGGAGGAGCACTCACTCCCCGGTTCCTGCGCTGCTGCAGGAAGGGGCAGGGGAGTGCTTATCCCCCGGTTCCTGGCTGCCAGCATCCAGCCTGCAAAAGGGGAAGCGCTTACCCCCCGGTTCCTGTGCAGCCGCAGGAAGGGGTGGGGGAGCGTCCCCTGCCCCTTCCTGCGGCTGTGGAGGAACCTGTGTGATGGGCACTCCCCGGCCCAGAGGCTGGCGGCTGCGCTGGAACCTGGGGCGGTGAGTGGCTAATCCCCCTCTCTCTCCCCCCCCCCCCCCCCATAAATATACTCCCAGCAAATATACCGCCGGCACAGAAAAGTCTTGTATAGCCTGCAGGTTATAGTCGTGCGTGAGGTATACAAGATTTTTTTTTTTTTACTCAAATAGAAAAAAAACACGGGGTATATTCGGGTGCAGGTATATTCACTAATTTACGGTAGGTCTGAAGGGTGCAAAGGAGGAGAAAGGGACTGCTATCTACTGTGTATTTCAGAGAGCTTGTTTGTGTCTCCCCTCACCTGGGGAACATGCACCCATTCCCCAGCTCTACCCACTGCAGCTACAGAGGCCATGGACAGACGCTTCTCATCTGGCCCCAAACTGCTTCAGTGAGAGGGCTGGGATTGTCCTCTCTCCTTTTGGGGCAGCCTGCACACTGAACCCCTCATCCTCCGCCCCACCTCGGAACAATGATTTAAATGAAGGAAAAACGAAATCTGAGTTAAGGACCCAAGCACTTCTGAGTAAATCTTCTAGTATAATACAACACTGCCCGATATTCAGTACAAACTTTTGGCTTAGTATATCAAAACAGAAATGGAAATAACAGATGCTGACAGGTAGCACATGGCTGTTATAAATGTGTTTTGATGCTAATAGCTCTACATGATTATCATCTTGAAAAGCATCATTAAGGTATGTCTAAACTGAGCAGGGCTCCCAGCTACAGCTGAAAGACACATGCTAGCTCTGCTCAAATTAACGTGCTAAATATAGTAGCACAGATTAAAGATGTTAAATCGTGATCAGCCAGCTAATCGAGTAGCTTCTGGTAGTGGCGTGAACTGGGACTAAGCAGTCCTGGTTCACACCAGCCCTCAAGAGCTGACCCAGCTGCGACTCTGCCTTTTAAATGTAGTAAGAGCCTTACTACATTTAAAAGGCAGAGGTGCAGCATGGGTCCCGGTGTGAGTGGAGACTGAAGCAGTCCCTGCTTGTGCTAGGTCCCCAACTGCTGCAGCTCTGCCTTTTAAATGTAGTAGGAGCCAGCTGGCTCTTGCTATATTTAAAAGGCAGAGCCACAGTGCCGCTGCACCTCTGCCTCCCTTGCCCCACCAACCCTGTCCCAAATCACAGATACGATGCTGGGGGGACTGGCTTTTAAGCCGGCTCCCCCTAGCACTGGCTCCTGCTCCTTTCCTCCCCCCACCCCACCTTGCTGCCTCTAATATAGAGGCAGTGGGGGGGGGGCGGAAATGTGAGTAATTGTCTTCACTACTTGATAAGCCTAGGCTCATTGGGTAGTTGACTATTTGACTATTCTTTTACATCCCTAGTGCAGATGGATGTTATGGGATGGATAGTGACATGGGCTATCTTTGATTAAAATCTTCTTGCATCTATACTTGAGTTGCTAGCCCAAGCTGCTACCCATGTCACAATATCCCCACTGATATTTTTCACACACATGTCTGTCCATTTGGGCAGAGAGGCTTGCTCCCAGTTGTAATGCTGGCACAGCCTTCTCCACTCCCACTGAATTCCAACACTTGTTCTTAAGAAAAAGATGAAAAAAAAAAAACAAAAAAACAAATACCAATGAGGCAGATTAATAGTGAAAAAAATCTTGTTTCTTTTTTAAGTCAATACAATGGTCAACTCAGGAAATATCAAATGTATTACAATACTTACTTAATAGCATTCATTCCTTATATACACTGAAGACATTTAATTAATTATCTATTTAAAAATCTAAGTTCCTCTGAGCAGGTATTGCATCTTCCTGTCTTGCCCAGAACAGGACAATACTTAAACAATTCCAGTTCGTTGTCTGAGTCTCTCCTCATTGCCTGCAGAAGTTATATCATTTTTGGAGGAGAGGATTGATCTTTCTTCTCAGAACTGTTCTTTGAAAAGTGTCTTGTCCAGCAGAAGTGGAAAAATTTATCACTAGCACATTTGCATTCTAAATGTTTTATAGTCTGAGGTTTTCAAAGGCACCTACAGGAATTAAGCACTCAACTCCAATTACAATGCAAAGAGAGGAGTTGGGGACTTAACGCACTGGAACTCCTTCGTTTAAGGCTGGGATTTTTCAATTTCTGCACCAAAGGGAAAGGTTGAATCAAAATACACAACTCGAGATACTTGAATTATGTAGCTTGATTTGAGTTTCCCTGCCGTCCCCACAGATGACGAAGAACAAGGGCAGGAGTTTGAGCTGCCAACGAGGGTGCTTTCTGAGTTCGATTTAGCGAGTCTTAACTAGACCTGCTAAATTGAACTCCAGGAGATTGGGGAAGATTGATGCTGCCATGATCAGAGCGTAGACATGGACTTAATGTATTAAGTTCCACACATTTAAGCTCTCTAGCTTGCTCCTCCCTTCTCAAAAGTTAGAGAATTCTTATGCGAGCCTCTAGTTGAGTTCATGCATTCTAAAGAAAGATAATCCCCTTTCATTCAAGAGGCACACTATATCTTTAAAATAATGATAAATGATCATCAAAGCTACAAATATTAGTGACAGAAGAGAATAGCAGCAAGTAGAATGAAGCCCTACTATCAAAAGAATAGGTCGCACAGATAAGGCAAAATGGAATTAAAGTAAAAACCCACAGTGAAATGAGACAACTAGTACATGCCATGGCTATCTACTTGCAGAGCAGCACAGTTCATTGCCCCTTTCAGTGCTCTAATTGCTACAGGAGCTCTCCATCACGTGGGATTATGTTTAAGATCCTGGTCTGGCTCTTCGAAGCTTGCAATGAGGTTGGCACTCATCACCTCAAGGACTGCTTCCTATCCAAGACTTATCCCTTTAGGTAATTTCATTACCCCTGAGGAGTGAAATGCACTTCTCAGGAACAGCAGACTTACCTGAAAAACAAAAGGGTGACAGTCATTAGAGGCAACCTTCTCAGTAACTGGCCGTCTGTTGCGAGGCTATAACAAAGGTAATTTGCATGTCTTTGAGACAGAGAAACCCTGACTGCATTTCCTTCCTATTTAGTATTCAGTTTCATTTTTCCCCCTTCCTTGAACATGTGGTGCTGAGGATGAGAGTCTGCCTTTTGCACACTAAAACACCAACATTTGGCATGTTACATTTCAATCATTAATACCAGACTGCAGAAAAAACAGTGAAATTAGGGTTGTCAGGTGTCCAGTTTCCACCCAAAACATCCATTTTAAAAGGGACCCTTGCAGATCCAATACCACCACTGACCAGGCCATTAAAAGTCTGGTTGGTGCAGGACTGACAGGCCCCCTGCACTCCTCAAAAAGCAGTGATATGTCCCTCAATTCCTAGGTGGAGGTATGGCCAGAAGGCTCCCCGTGCTGTCCCTGCTCCTACCCCCTGCCCTACCTTGGAACTCCCTCTTGCACCTCAAATCCCTCATTCCCAGCTTCACCCCAGAGCTCGTACCCCCCAGCCATAGCCATCACCTCCTGCTTCAGTCTAGCGAAAATGAGTGAATGGAAGTGGAGGACAGCAAGTGAGAGGGGGATGGAGTGAGTGGGGCAGGGTGGAGCGGGTGCCTGAGAAGGAGTGAGGAAGGGGTGTTCAGTTTTGTGTGCAATTAGAGAATTGGCAACTCTAAGTACAATGCTTGCACTGGTCTTCACTTTATACATCCTTCCCCTTTCCTCCATACTCCCACAAACCTTGCACACTGTCTGTTGTCTCACCACCACCACCCACATGCATACCTACAATTAGTAATGCTACAACTTCATATTTCTACTTAACATTAACCATGGAGCTTCTACCAGTGCCTCCATAATATTCCGAAGGCCTACAACAGATTGCTGGCACTCACATTCCCTGCCAGTTACTAAGTGATATTTTAACTTTTGATAGGTATCTTTACTGTAAAGCCATTACTCACCTCCTCCAAGGAAGACTTTGATACTTGTGAAATAATGCAGTTCGCAGGTCTTATGAGAACAGTAAATATACCCTGTGGCAGGCAACCCCACCTTGAATTTTAAATTGCTCTACTTTTTCTATATTTTATATAACGTTACTGATAGTTAGCTTATGAAAGGGCACTGAATTCACTATATCAAATTGCAAATATCCTGCATTTTTTCCATTTCTTTCAGATAAGATTGAGCTCTGTATTTTATTAAAACTTCCCTTCTGGTTTGCACTGTGCAAAAATTTCTCCCCTATTAAGTTTTTATTCAGTTCTAATTTTAGTTTAAAAAGGCTGCTTCAACTCTGAATCAGAATTAATTTTGTGCTGTTCTATATTTTAAGTAGCAGTAAATTAAAAAGACGTAACACTCATGAGTTAACTGAAGCCTCATCCCACTCCTACATCAAGCAATAGTTTCACTATTCAAACTTTTTTAGAAGTATTTCAGACTGGAATTACTACAATTCAAGTTCTATTAACTTGTAGAGGAGTCATCTATTTCACCTATGTTTTGTCTTCCAGGTTTTGGATGGCCATGAGATTTCCTACTTACTAGGATGTAGAGTTATATCACCTTCAACTGGCTTCATTAAAAGAGCCACTGCTTACAATGGAACTATTTAGATTTTTATTATGCTTAAAAATTTCACTTGTATCATTTGTGTCTTAAAGCTGAAAGCATTAATACATAGGTGACACGAGTAAAGTGAACAATAAAGCCAACTGTGTAGCATTTCATAAACAATTTTAAAAGTCTATTTCCTTTTGGACTGGCCTTCACCCTGCTGAGAACAAGAAGTCTTTACTACTGTTATTAAATATTTACCATATGGTTGCTCTGGCACCCTCACTGAAACACTGCATAGGAATACTATAAGTTAGAAATAGATACAAGAATTACATTTAGATAGTAAGCTGGTGGCAAATGATCTGGATAATAGCCACGAAACAAAAAGCCTAAGTTAACATTCTGGCTTTCACTAAAAATAGCGTCCCAGACAAAGACACATAAAAAGAAGCTTCAAGATAAAATATAACCCTTCACTTGGAAATCATTCTATGTCAAACAGCCTTTGCTACAAAAATACTGTTTGACACTTAAAGAAAATGAAGGAAAATCTCATGGTGAAATACAAATGCAGACCTCTGGCTTTCTCTGACATAATTGGGAATTATCACACTCAATGAACCTTTAAAAACCAACCAGAAATATTTACACTATTAATGAACAAAAATGTCCATACCTCACTCAGCTGATCAGAGCAACAGAAAAACAGCTCTGCCCACTGCTAATGGCATCTTCAACACTTTCCACGCCAACCCACTGAGACACACCGTACTCAGATTCGCCAAGAGATAAACACCACATACAGAAAGCCTCACCAACTTTGACCTTGTATCCAACCTCCTATTTCTAGGCAAAAATTACTGAGAAAGTTCTAATGTGCAAATTCTGATATTTTTAAGTAACTCATAACTGAGCTCCAGATCAGCACATAGACAGTATTAACATACAATGACCTCATGGCAATGGATGGACATTATGTCAATGCCCACAGCAGTCAAACTGCCTGCAACTTTTAATTTAAATTGACTAAACTATTGCTGACCAGACAACATGAAAGAGGACAGCAAATGCGTGCCTTGTTTCCAGTCTAAATGTATCTCAGTGATTCTCAAACTGTGGATAGAGACCCTAGAGTGGGTCGATACCTTATATTCAGGGCCAGATTATCCATTTAGCCCAGTAGGCACAGCGCCTAGGACCTACAAAAAATTTAGGGCCCTACAAAAAAAAAATCATAATTGACAAAAATAAAAACACAACTACTAAACAACACTTAATAATTTGCTATTTTTATTAGAATACACGTGCAAATTATATCTTGCCTGCTTTTAATATTTGGAAAGGACTGTTTTTGAAGAGATACAAGTATTACATTATCACTTTATTATCAGGTTTAAATAAACAACCTTTCACTACCTAATTAGCAAGGTTCCCTGTAGGGATGTAATAGTGTAGTTAATTAACCAAAATCCGATAAGCAAAAGCTTATAGGTTAATGCTATAGACTACACCCGTGGTCCCCAACACGGTGCCCGCGGGTGCCATGGCGCCCGCGGGGGTATTTGTCGGCACCCGCCAAGTGCTCAGGGCTGGCCTGGTCCCGGGCACATGGCGCATGCACGGTGCCGGAGCCGGCCCCGGGTGCATGGCGCACGGTGAGCGCTGGCCCCGGGGGTGCCGCGGATTGACCCCCCGCGGCACATGGGGGGGGGGGGAGAGAGCGCCAGCGCCGGCCCCGGGTGCGCGGCGCTTGGGGAAGGGGGGGGGGGAAGAGAGCGCTAGCGCCGGCCCCGGGCACGCGGCGCTTGGGGGAGAGGAGAAGGGGGGAGAGAGCGCCGGCCCCAGGCGCGCGGCGCTTGGGGGGAGAGCGCCGGCCCCCAGAATGCAGCTATGGGCCGGAATGCAGCTATGCCCCCCCCCCCTTGGGCGCCCGGTGGGCGAACGGCCACGCCCCCTGGCGCCCAGCAACCCCAAATGGTTGGGGACCACTGGACTACACGCATTTCCCTCCCTTTCCTCTGGACAGGGGCTGTTGCCACCCTGCACTGCTGCCTCTGTATCAGAGACACCAGCACAGGGTGACCGGCAGCCAGTCCGCAAGGAAAGCTGGTTTTTAAACTCTCTTTCTTCGCGAACCAGCTTCTGCCTGGCACCCCACACAGTGGCAGGGGATTCCTTGAGAGTGGGGCCGGAGTGCACTGGCTGCCAGCCCCGCCCCCAGGGGCTACAGAATAGTCGACTAACCAACAAGAATTCATGTTATTACTCAACTATTCAATTAACTGATATTTAACTTCCCTAGTTCCCTGTAAGCTGGGCAGCAGTGTGGCCTCGCAGCTGCTTTGTGAGCCTGCCCAGGAGCTCAGGGGCCTCTTCGCAGGGAGCTGCCTTAGTGGAGGGACGGGTACTTCTCCATCAGCAGCAGTTCCATGCTGGAAACAGTTTGTCTCTTCCAGATGGTAGGGAAGGGATCAGGAGCAGCCCAAGGTGGGCTGTGGCAGCTGACACCCTAGGCGGAAGGCGCGATCGGCGCCTCCACCTGCTCGGCCGTCAATGGCTGATGTAATCACGGAGCACCCGGACCGGTGGCACCCTAGGCAACTGCCTAGTCTACCTAGGCTCATGGGTCGCCCCTGGAGGAGATGCAGGAAGGAGGGGGGCAAGGATGGGGCGGGGAGTTGGTCTGGGAGGGGAGAGGATTGGTGCCATTACAGCACCTGGGTTTGGCTACAGTTTCATGTGAGAAACCCAGCAGTCTCCAGCCTGCTGGTCTGGGAGAGGAGGAGGGGGGAGCAGATTGCATAGGATAAGCAGATGGGGAAGGAGGGGGTGGGTGGGTGCTGGCATCTGTGTGGTGAAGTGGGGGGAGTTTGTGGAGTATCCTAACTCACTGCTGTCTGAGCTGCAACTGCTGGTGCAAGGGAGAGACATAGAGCTCTGTCCTGGGCTAGAAAGTGGTGGGGAAGTTGGCTGCATGGTATGAGGGGGTGTGGTATGTGGATATGCTGGGGTATGGAGGCATGTGGCTATATGGGAGATGCGGATGCTTCTGTGAAAACTTCATTGTCTCATTAATGCATCAGAAGGCACTTAGTCAAATATATCTTCCCTTTTCTAGTTGAGGCTTGAGTGAGGAGAGGCTGGTTTTAAGTTACCAACCGACTGGTGGCATAATTACAAGATCTTAAATATGCCAGAAAAAATATTGAGGGAGGAAGGGAGAATAAATGTAGCACCCACTGTTAGACCTGTAGAGCAAACACTAAACAATGACCCCTCAGCAGTTCTAGACCAGTTTTTTCACCTAGTATTAGGAGGCAAAGATAAAGAACTTGCTTTTGGCCATACACAGCTTGTTAATCTGCCTGGAGATGTTAGGCAGTTTGTTTGGAGAGAAACAGATCCACAGTAGGGATGTAAAGGACTAGTCGACTAACCGATAAGCAAATGCTTATTGTATAGTCAACTAGTCACTCCCCTCCCCCCACTCCGTTGCCCGTTGCTACCTCTATTAGATAGAGGCAGCAAGGGCAGGGGGAGAAGAGGGTACTGAAAAGTGGCAGGGTCGCACAGATCCCCGGATCAGCTGATCCCAGGCTCCATCCAGTATACTAAAGTAGCAGCGCTGAACTAAGCCCAGGGTCAGCTGTGGAGTCCCCAGCTGATCCTGGGCTCCAAGCTGTTTTGAAATGCCACGCAAGGTCTGGATCCCCGGGCTTTGCACAGAATTTCATAGCAGCAATGCTGCTTGGAGTCCAGGATCAACTGGGAATTTCCCCAGCTGACCCCAGGCTCCCTGTGGTGTGCCAGCTTTGAAAGGTACAAATGGAATGAGGGGGTGTGAAATGCATGCATTTCAAAGAGGAAGCGCAGCATGGAGCCAGCGCGGGACTCTGAGTCCAGTGCCATCACTTCCACTTTGAAATGAACACATGTGGAGCCCAGAGTCACGTGTGGAACCCAGAGAGGTTCTTGTACATTTCAAAAGTGGAATGCAAAAGTGCTTATCGACTAGTCAAGTAGTCGATGGAATTTCCATTGACTACTCGACCAGCAAATTAATTGCTAGTTAACATCCCTAACCCAGAGCAGACGAAGGTAGAGAGATTCTGTATTCACAGATCTTAATGCAGGAACTGACTTCACTTATATTGGTGTTTTTCTATTGTAATGTAGTTAGGTTGCTTTTGTAGATAAGGATTATGTGGATAGGCCTAGATCATGACATTTGCATGACTACATTTCAAAGAAAGTTTACATACGTGTTAATGGCTTACTGCAAGAAAGAAAAGGATTTTTACATTTTTTATTCTGAAGACTCTAATCTTTATTTTTTAAAATTATCCTGTATTACTAATTAATACATGGTAAATTGTTAAAACTGGAAGAATTTTGCCATGGAACCTGTTTATTTATTTGGCCTTTGAATTAGAGTTGGATTCCAGATACGTGATTTCCATTAAATTTTACAATTTGCATTAGGCCAGATCTTTTCTATATGGTATATTTCTGGCTCTTATGAGTCAATGGGTGTACGAGGTGTGTTGTAAGATGAAGACCATATTTGCAAGCTCTTTAAAAAAATGGATCTATCTACAAACTCTGAAGCCATGTGTTAAAGTGCTGTTCTGGAGCTTTTATTCGAGTTGATGACACACACAATGTAAAAGTTTTAAAGATAACTTTTAGCTGTGTTTACAGGTCTCCGTTTCACTTGCACGGTGATCCTAACCATTTATTTAAAATGTCCATCACCATCCACCTGGTGTTTTACTTCCCTTCCTATTTTCATGTTTGTGGCTTTATTTGCTTTCTGTGTTGCTTTATTACTTATTTTTACTGTTCTATGTTAGTGCACTATCAGATTAAGAGTTGACATCCCAGAGAAACTATACGCCTGAGTGCATGCCTTTTTCTCTCCTTTCCAGTGTAAGTAAATATTGTATTAATATTTTCAAGGAGAGCATGACTGTTTCCAGCTGACTCCTAGATTGCTTTAGCATCTAGCTGAGCTGTGTGTGGATAATGCACATTTTGGTGTGTTTAGTAACTTGACTTGTTAGAAAGGATGATAAAATACATATAGTTCCAGGGTAGTGTTTATTTAATACAAATAAAAAGAAAATTAACATCAGTATTGCTCCTTGTTAATTATCCCTTGTTTAATATTTTTGTCTTCCATACCTGCGAGTGGTTTAAAAAATATATTTATATCTTAGTTTTTTGTTTATACAGGTGGTGCATAAAAAAATTCAACCTGCCCAAGGATAGAAAATGTTAGAGGGAACACTGCTTATTACTACAGTGTTTGCATTTCACAGTTGTTTCATAGTGATAGAAATGTAGCCGTGTTAGTCTGGGGTAGCTGAAGCAAAATGCAGGACAATATAGCACTTTAAAGACTAACAAGATGGTTTATTAGATGATGAGCTTTCGTGGGCCAGACCCACTTCCTCAGATCAAATAGTGGAAGAAAGTAGTCACAACCATATATACCAAAGGATAGAATTTAAAAAAATGAACAAATATGAAAAGGACAAAGAAACTCTATGCTACTACTAAACACGGTTTCTGGTGGAAATATATGGCCAGCAGCTGCCAAAGTACTGTTATTCTATAAATGATGTTGAATGAACTTGGCAACCTTGTGTCTCAAGATATCAGCTCTGCAGCACAATGCATTGCTCTGCGGATTTTACAGTAATAGTGGAGGCAACATCACCTTCTCCTCATCAGCCGATTAACTATCAGATGAATCTGAAGTACAATCGTAGTATACAACAAAATGGCTGTTATCTTAGAATGAAGTACCATAAATTTCTCACACGGTGTACCACTTTCAAGAGTGAAAATTAAAGTGGGTGATGTTAAGTGTATAGGTGATAAGGTATTTCTTCCTTATATATTTCTATAGTGTCTAATTTAAAGGGCCGACAGTTATGAGTGTGCCTAAGGCTTACAAAGCGCTTAATACAGCCCTACCCCTTTTAGTGGGATCATGAGGGCTTACACTTGCTGGGACCCAGGCCAAAGCCCAACCCCTCCACCACTTGGGGCCCAAAGCAGAAGCCTGAGGACTTCAGCCCTGGGTGGTGGGGTTCAGATTATAGGCCCTTTACCTGAGGCTGAAGCCCTTGGGCTTTCGTCACCTGCCTAGGGCAGCAGGGCTCAGGCTTCAGTCCCATGACAACAAAAATTACTACATAACCCCAGAAGGGGGTTGTGGTATAGAGAAGTTTGAGAACCTCTGGCTTCACTTCAACTTTCAGTCATTGGCTCATATTATATCTCTCTGCACTACAGTGAAGAGCCTATTATTCAATATTTGTTTCCCATGTAGTTATGTATAAACAAATTGAGTCACCACTTTACAGTGTGCTAAATGTAAGTGGATTGAGCGCCTTAAATCTATACTAGAAGGCATTTCTTCCTAATCCTTTACTCATTCTCATGGCTTTCCTTTGAACTCTCTCCAACGGATCAACATATCTTCAATTGTGGGCACAAGAATTGGCCACCATATCCCAGCAGCTGTTGCACGACTTCCAAATATAGAGGTAAAATAACTTTTCTATTTCTAGTCAAGATTCCCTCACTTATCCATCCAAAGACTGCATTAGTGCTTTTAACCACACATCCCACAGGGAGTTCATGTTAATCTGATTATTCACCATGCTTCCCAAATCCTTTTTTCCTAGGGTAGACTTGCTGTACCATGTAACTATTGCCCACATTTTTTGTTTATAGCTATATACCAGTGGTGGTCAACCCGCGGCTCACGAGCCGCAAGAAAAAAAATTGCGGCTCCTGACGGAACCCAGAACCACTCAGGTCAGCCACTCTCATGGCTGGGCTGCTCTGAGCCACATGCGTGCTCATGGCCCACGCCATTCTGTTCACAGCCCCCAACGTACTGCATCATATCCTGCACATGCAGGCAGGGTCGCACTTAGTGTCCCAACCTGCACGTGCTAGCAGCCGGCCGCTGAGCGCAGGCAGAAGTAACCCCCTTAAAAAAATTATTGCCCACCCCTGCATTATGACTTACTATTCAAGACTAATAATAGAAATGTAGCCGTGTTAGTCTGGTGTAGCTGAAGCAAAATACAGGACTATGTAGCACTTTAAAGACTAACAAGATGGTTTATTAGATGATGAGCTTTTGTGGGCCAGACCCACTTCCTCAGATCAAGTAGTGGAAGAAAATAGTCACAACCATATATACCAAAGGATACAATTAAAAAAAAAATGAGCACATATGAAAAGGACAAATCACATTTCAGAACAGGAGGGGGATGGGGGGGGGAGGAAGGAAGGTAAGTGTCTGTGAATTAATTATATTAGAGGTGGGGAGAGTTAGATGTCTGTGAGCTAATGGTACTAGAGGTGATAATTGGGGAAGCTATCTTGGTAATGGGTAAGATAGTTAGAGTCTTTGTTCATTCCTTCTCGGAGAGTGTCGAATTTTAACATGAATGACAGTTCAGAGGATTCCCTTTCAAGTGCAGATGTAAAAGGTCTTTGTAGCAGAATTCAGGTGGTTAAGTCATTGAGAGAGTGTGCAGAACTTATACTGTGCGAGTTACAACCACTAGCTTAGACTGGTGACACATTATAGTCTACCAATAGGAAGGCACTAAGATTACTAATACCATATTGTGAAATGTGTATCAACAGCTTTTGACAATTTAACCTAAAAACAAGTTCAGGGATAAAAGCAATAACTGGCCAAAAAAGTTAGCAGTATCCAGGGAAGTGGTGAAAGCCATCAAAAATATGTCAGCCCAACCCCCCTCCATTTTGTTGACTTAAAAACTAAGAGGCTCCCATAAGTGCCAATTCACCACATCATAGTAGAGAAGAAAAATACTTGCTGTGGCAGAAAATATGTCAAGATCTCTCATCACCAACTACTCATATTTCAGAAAGGTAGTCACATGGCCCAACAATATGCATGTGAAACCCCAAGATATGTCTCAAAGAGACTTGCTCAATTTAGAGGAAAAAAAATTTCATCTTCCTGCTGAACTGTAACAAAAGCAGAGGTTCCACCTTATATAATCTTGCACTGTTTCTAGAAGGTATTTAAGAGTTAGTCTGAATTCTGTTCAACTAGTCGGAACCCAATTCAGCTGACTCATGCCTCCATATACTCACTTTCAGAATTGCACAAAGTCTTTTCTTAAGAACAAAGAAAAAGAAAGAAAAAAAAAGACACCTAATGACTCAGTAAAAGCATGTCTTGGGACTGTTTGGCTAAGTCCATGGGCAAGTCAGGCTGAGACATGCATACCAGTTACTTACACGTAGTACAACAGCCTGTACTCTAGCTGTATGAATGACTTGAATGTTAACTGTCAAATATTTCTTTTTATTTCTATAAAAACAAACAAGTAGCAATCCTATATATGGTTTGTATTATTCCTGGCCATCTCCATGAAGTCAACTCTGTTCTTGCTCTCAAACTACTAAGAAAAGTGCTCCCATGTCTATTCATTAAAAAACACATGGAGAAGTGGAACCCATATGCGGTTTCAGATCATAAGCCCAGTACTTTATAAAAAGACTACATGGCTACGTCTACACTGGCCCCTTTTCCGAAAGGGGCATGCTAATTTTACAGGTCGTAATAGGGAAATCCGCGGGGGATTTAAATATCCCCCGCGGCATTTAAATAAAAATGTCCGCCGCTTTTTTCCGGCTTTTAGAAAAGCCGGAAAAAAGCGTCTACACTGGCCCCAATCCTCTGGAAAAAAGCCCTTTTCTGGAGGATCTCTTATTCCTACTTTGAAGTAGGGCTTTTTTCCGGAGGATTGGGGCCAGTGTAGACGCTCTTTTCCGGCTTTTCTAAAAGCCGGAAAAAAGCGGCGGACATTTTTATTTAAATGCCGCGGGGGATATTTAAATCCCCCGCGGATTTCCCTATTACGACCTGTAAAATTAGCTGGCCCCTTTCGGAAAAGGGGCCAGTGTAGACGTAGCCCATGGGTGCTCATCTACTACCAATACTCAAGATTTCTATGGCTGGTGTAGTCCAAGAGTTGGGATTGGGTTTGGAGGCATTAGAAGAATGGGATGAAACTAAGCAACGTGATACGTCATAAATGTAGTTGTTGCACCCGTTTGTTCACTTTTGTCTTCTGTGGGTTGTTTTCTTACCTTTTCCTGTATTTCCTAGTAAATTCTTTATGATTAGTCTCTCCCTGTGTCATCATCCTAATTGATGTGTCTATATTTAGAAACAGCAGCAATATCTCAGAGTAAAACGAGTGATTGCTTAAATTCTAAGGTAGTTTTTGTAACCAGACACAACCCCTCTCCCTTTCTCTTCACTGGTGTCTAGCTGACCAGACATACTCCTCTGCTTTTCCCTTCTTCCCTGACCTTAGCTTTCTTAATTAAGAATTTGTGAAGCTTTTTATCAAGCCTTTAGTGTGTTATTTTTAATACAATGCAATTTCTTGTACTTTGCTTAGAAACCATATTGCTTATGAATATGTATGTAGCCTGTGGAATTTGTGTGAGGTGCGAATGTGAAATACCCAACCAAAAATGCCATTTAGGATCTGTGACCTTTTAAGGCAGACAAAGACCCTGCAAGCAGATAAATGTACTGAGAACTGGCCAGAAAAATCTCTCGCTTTCTCTCGGACAAGATGTAACATCACAGCAGAAACCTGGGACCGGCCCAGGACAATAAAGCCTCCTGCAGATCCCAAGGAACATCATGGTCAAATCTCCGGGAAGCTGACGCCTGGCCCGCACTCCAGCCACCAGCAAAATCAAAAGTAATCTATACTGCACTTGCAGCCTGCCTCCAAACTGGCAGCGTGCGTGCGTGCGACTTTACTGTTAAGAATCTGTACCAATAAACAACCCCAAAAGTAGTACTGCTCCAGCCCACCCTTTGTCTGGGTTTGTTCCTCAGGAGGTCTGAGGAAGTGCAACACATTTAATAATGTAGAGATCTATATACAAATCATTGCCATAATAAAAGCCCACCATCTTCAGACAGAGTGCCACTAGGAGTCATCACTGGTAATCTTTATAGCCATACAGAATATAACAAATCATAACAGAGCACAGATTGTGAATTATTTTTAAAAAGTATTATGAGTCTCTCTACACAGAAGGTCAGTTTTAAAAACCTCTCAGAATCATTTACCACCATCATCTGGTCCGATGATAAAACAAGATGTCTTCTGAAGAGGCAGGAGGAACCATTTTCTTTTTAAAAATCATAGAATACTAAAACTGGAAGAGACTTCATAAGTTCATCAGGTCCAGTTCCCTGCCCTTATGGCAGCACCAAGGATCTATGTCATGCCTGATAGATATCTATCCAACCTGCTCTTAAATATCTCCAGTGATAGAGATTCCACAACCTCCCTAGGCAATTTATTCCAATGTTTAACCACCCTGAATCAGTTATGAAATTTTTCCTAATGTCCAACCTAAACCTCCCTTGCTGCAGTTTAAGCCCATTGCTTCTTGTCCTATCCTCAGAAGCCAAGAACAATTTCCCCCCCTCTTCCCTGTGACACCATTTTAGATACGTGAATACCGCTATCATGTCCCCTCTCAGTCTTCTCTTTTCCAAACTAAACAAGCCCAATTCCTTCAGCCTTGCCTCATAGCTCATGTTTTCTAGACCTTTAATAATTTTTTGTTGCTCTTCTCCGGACCTCCTCCAGTTTCTCCACAAATATAATGGAAAGGAAAACTCAACTGTTTGGGGCATAAATATCTGTTTCTGTAGTAGCATCATGAACTACTCAACTATCACTCTCAGAAGTTTGATGGGTCATGGGAAAGCAGCTGAAGATAATTTTTACTTGTCCATATATACTGGCTCTCTCAGGATACAAACTTCTGAGAGTGATATTGGGCATTTCTCTATCCAGCTGCATCACTAGACAGTTGTCAAAAGGTGAAGATAGTTTACAGAGATCTTCCACATCTTTCCTACCTGCCAAATACACCCTGTAGGGCTTGATTTAATGACAAGATCAATGTCTGAGAGGATGACAGGAGCCAGCTGGAAAGCTGGAAGGGGAGACCACCAGTCTTTTACAGCTTCTGCAAGTGGTGAACAACACTGTCAGTGACCACGTGGATATGACAGGTGCACAGTGTGTGGCCCGAGAGGCAGCAAAGATTCTAGTTCTAATTTCATTTTGTTTACCTACATGCTTCAGACTCTGTTTGCTAGCTGACCCTTAACTGTTATTTGACTAACTAAAGGATTTTACAAAGGAAAGTTTCATCCATCTTCTCACACACTTTTGAGTTTGAACTTGTTCTTTAATTTGTGCAGGAAGTAAAGTATTTCTGGAAAGGAATATCTCCTCACATTGCTATTTCAGACCAATAGGAGCTATTCTAAAAATAGCAAAGATTTTAGAAAGAATGCTAGTTATTCATTTACTCAGATATAGTTGGTTTTCAAATAAAATTTGGAAGACTCATGAGTTGAAGTGCCTGTTTTAAATATTCAGCCCCAGGGTGCCAACTAGTAATATATTTGTAACAGCCAAACTACTTTAAGATAATCATTATGTATTAATATAATCAATTTTATGAAAAACGAAAAGGGGAGAAATCCTGTTAATATCTTTATAAGGAATAAGGATACTTGAAAAATGATTTAGCTGAATAACTGCACACATTTGATACCTGAATACCCTAATGAATGACTTAAATCCTCTTTTCTTGGAGTGGAAAGTTTATAGGTTATTTGAATTATAAAAATTGTCTATTGGTTGTTTCATTAGCGATAGCAAGTTAAATATTCAACTTTTTAAAATTAATTTATACCCTACATCCACCCCTTTCCATGCTGCCTGTGTGAGCCACACGCAAAAAAGGACTACAGAGCATGAACAGGATACAGTTCAAGCTGTGCTACACAATGACCAGTAGGACATCCACTAAGAGTCCCTTTCAGGCTCGGCCTTAGGGCAAGGCAAACAAGGCAGTTGCCTTGGGCCCTGCAGCTTCAGGGCCCTGCACTTATCAGTGCCTGCCCACCTGGCTGCACCCTCGCTGGGAGCCCCCCAACCACGCAGTGTAGCCAATCACAGCATGCCGCCTTGGGCCCCACAAGCTGTATGGCCAGGCCTGGTCTCTTTAAAGGGAATTTTACCTGTGTTTATTTTTAAAAGTTCTTGAGAACTTCTTGACAAGTTGCTTGTAATTTTACCACTTGCTTTCAGAATAAGCTTAAGAGAAATTCCAAATACCTGTGAAGAAAAACCCACAGGCTATAAACATGGTTCAATTAAGAAAGCTCTTGCCTCCAAGCCACGTAATCAGACTCTTATCCACTACTAAGATTATTTCAATGCTGCAATGTTAGAGAATGGCTATAGTTCAAAAGATCTCTGCACCAGTCTCTCGAGGTTGCCTGGGGAAGAGTTAAAGATTATATAACCACTTACAAAAGGACAAGAGTAAGGGATAACTGTAATGTTCTGGCCAATATTCATCTTCAATAAAACATGTTCTAATGTATGTGGGGGAGTAATTGCTGAGCACATAATGGCTCCTTCCTTTTCCTGTAGTCATTACACTCTTTCAATTCATACTTTATGAAGGTCAGACATCCATGAAGAATGAAATGCATTAAAAGAAATAACCCCAACACCACAATATTTTTTCCTCATATTCCCACTGTCATGCCTCCCCATTGTCTAATTTTATGAAGGGGAGTAGGAAGACAAGTTGAGAACCGCTATTATAAACTTCACATCTCTGGCAAGGCTCTTCGCAAACCCTATAGAACCTTCAAATATCCATCTGTAGTTTCCTTTGATATTTCTACCCCAACAATAGTTTGGCCACACCATTTTTGTCATAGTAATGAAGTAGCAGGCACTGAAAAGGTGTACAGGCATTTTTACTATAACAAAAATATATATTTAAGCTTTTCCATTATGCAAACAATGGCAAGCGTGTATGAACATTTCCGTCATATGCCTAATATATGTTTTGAAAAAAAAAATCTAATTCCACATCAGAACAAGTCTCCAGAGATAAGCATTTAAGCACGGTATTACTGTCGGTTCCTGGTTACGGAAACTCGTCCCGTAAAAAGAAACGCAAATGGCTAGAATCCCTTTTTTCTGGAGAAGGGAGAGAAAAAGCGCCTCAAGTTTGAGAGCTGAAATCTTCTAAAAATGATTCTAGTATCACACATTTAAGTCTGTGTTCACTGAATCAGCCCCCTCCTTCCCCTGCTGAAAATATTTCAAGCTTTCCTTCCCTGTGTAAATCACTGTGTCCTTTCAAAAACAAAAATCCACATTTTTGCATGCCCAGTGAATGCGGTGGATGCACTTAAAGGGTTACATTTCTCTTTTTCACATCTCCCTTCCCTCCCTCACAGATACAAAAGAATCTTCCTGCCAGATACAAAAATAAAATGACCAGATGGCCTAGGGTAACTCACCGTTTGCCACTTAACACCATTTAAGAGATTAACATTACTTCAACATTGACTTCTAATGTTGTGAAGCTATGACTCATTCATTTTCACAAATGAATAAGGATTTGGTTTGTTTGTTTTTAAAGGAGTAGCTTTCAAGATTTTCCTTAAATTATGAATGCATGGAAATTGTGCTTGTAGATAATGACCTTGTTTCAACTCAACATCCTCCTCAAAGTTAAACTATAATTCAAAGATGCCCAATGTATTTGTCAAACAGCAGCAACTTCATCTCCGTTACACAGAGAGAAGACTATTTCCCAAAGTGTTTATAAAGACAAACAAGATAGTAACAAATGAATTAAGTACAATTAGATTTTTGTTGTTGCTTTTTCTACAAAGGAATAGGTGCAAACACTGTAAACAGCTACTTATACTATTTGTAGAAACTTATCAATAAGGTATGAAATTATAAGACCTTTCTATTGGATTAAAATGTAGATTTAGCTTCAATTGCTATAATTTGGCACATTTCTCTGAAAAATGTATTTTCCCATTTTTAACTGTGCCACCTTAGCAGAAGTTGCTTAACTATCCAAGAATGAAGTAGCCAGCTAGGGGAGGGGAGGGGGGGGTTACAGTCTGGAAGTAGGTTTAAATCCACATTCACTCCTAGCATAACTTCACTGATGAGTTTCAGTAAAAACAAACCCAACCCAGCCCCTGCCCCAAGTTGTAGAGTACTTTCAATTAAAAAACTGGTCTTCAGTAACACAACAAAGTTAGCTAATTCAGAACTGCTATGTGTTAAAGAACATATAGGAAATCCCAGTAAACATGAACGGCATTTTCAATTTATGAGTATTCTAGGTTTACAAGGAAAATGCTGACCATTACTTAAGAACAATAAATGGAGTAATTTAGTAAAAACTGAATGCTTAATCTAAACATTAGATTATATATCTGCTAACTTCAGCAGAACAGTTATTGAAAACCCATAAATGGGAATAATTAAATTAAACTGCTTAGGGCTTAACTTACAGTCTCATCATCTTCATGTATCATATTTCCAATAATAAAATAGTATTGTTTATATGTAGGCACATTTTGTATTAAGATTAAATGGAAGCTTGATCTGTAAGAGCTTTCATGGCACTGTTTCATTTAAAATAACAGCTTATACAACTCTAAAAAGAAGAGGTAACAACATGTACTTTTAAACAATCATATCTTCCACATTTAATCATATTCTTAAAAAAACAGCAAGTCGTTTCTTAATTATATGTAAAAGAAAGTTTTATTTATATTCTAATTGTATATTTCAATTAAACCAAGTGTGTGGAAGAGGAAGTACCTTTGAGTGATTTGAACTGCAACACACCTAAAGTGGTTCTTTTCTTCTTTGGTCCCACTGTAAACCTAGCTCAAACACAGCCACACCCCAGTAAACTACAACAAGCAATTGAGCTAAACCAGGTGAGGGTAACCAGAAGTGTGGAAACTGATGGTGATTCAAGGATTGCTCTTCCAAGCATATGAAGGCTGTTCTGGTAGCCAAAGCAGAAGAGACCATATCTTGGTACAATGGCATAGCAACATATTGTGGGAAGTGAAAGGCATGGCGGGGCACTACAGAAGTCATGGCTATCCACTACAGCTATAGAAGACTCCTGTTGTAATAAACAGTGCCACTGGGCCAAGCTACATCAGTCAAGAGGATAGGGTTGTCCTAGTGCAATGGTCACCAACCAGTAGATCGGGATCTACCAGTAGATCTTGGGAGCCTCTGACAGCATCTCAGTCAAACCAGTCAGGATCACCTACAAAGCACTGGCACTTCAGTTACCCCTCCACCCACTTCTCTGCTGCTCTTGTCTTCTGCCTTAGAGTGGCCCCCCCGGGAGCCTCCTGCTTACTGTCAAGTGTGTGGGAGGGAGAAGAGGAGCACTGATGTCAGTGTGTCCCTCCTCCCCCAATTCCTGTACCATAGCATCACACACAGAGAAGGGGATGGAGGGAACTTAGCAATGCCAATCATAGAGACAGAGAAAGAGAGAGAGAGAGAGACAGAGAGAGACACACAGAGAGAGAGAGAGTCAGTCTAGTCTGTCTGTCTGTCTCACACTGTCCTTCACTCTCATCTCACGACAACACATACGTGGGGGGTTGTTTTTACTTCTTTTACTGCTTGCAAAGTGTGTTACTTTGACTGGTGTGTGCATTTCACCATTTTCATTTCTCTCTTATTCTTATCTTGCCAGAGGATGTGGTGAAGGCTAGGACTTCAAGGCTACATCTACAGTACTGTCTCTGGGACAGGCATAAGGATCTTGTGCAAAACGGGGTTTTTGCACAAAAAGGAATCGTCCACACTGCTTCTTTTTGCAAAAACCCCTGGCACAAAAAGAAACAGCAGAAAATATGCTAATGATGTTGCAACTTATGATGATGAGTCCCTCATTAGCATATTTTCTGCTGGAAAAATCTCATAGTGTAGCTGTAACCCAACAGGGTTCAAAAAAGAGCTTGACAGATTCATGGAGGTTAGGTCCATCAATGACTATTAGCTGGGATGGGTAGGAGTGGTGTCCCTAACCTCTGTTCCTCTGGAAATGGGTAACAAAAGAGGGATCATGTGATGATTACCTGTTGTGTTCCCTCCCTCTGGGTCATCTGGTTTTGGCCACTGTTGGCAGACAGGATGCTGCGTGAGATGGACCTTTGGTCTAAGCCAGTATGGCCGTTCTTATGTTCTTAATTCTTTGAGTAGTGAGTTCTAAAATTACTAACCTATTGTGGCTGCAGCACTTTTCCCTATGGTAACTGCTGCTCCTAGAATGGCTGGTATGTCCCTGCAGCCCTTGAGAAAGGCACAGCAGGGGGTCTCCACTAAGGATGTTAAATTGCCGTTAATTTACTAGTCGAGTAGTTGATGACATTTCCATTGACTACTCAACTAGTCGATGTACATTTCAATGGATCAATGCAGAAGTGCCTAAGAGCCCCAGTGGGGCTCTTGTACATTTCAGAGGAGGAATAAGGAACACCACATGCAGCCCGGGGCCAGCGGGAAGTCCCGCTGACTCCGGACTGCAGGTGGGCATGCCAGCTTTGACATGTACAAGAATCCCCAGCAGGGGCTCTTGTGCATTTCAAAATGCATTCATGGAGCCCAGGATCAGCCTGGGCTCTGCCTGGGCTCCATGTTGCGCTGTTGATTTCAAATGCCACGTGGAGCCCATGGTCAGCTGGGGCCTCCCCAGCTCATCCCAGGCTCCGTGCAGCATTTCAGTGGAACCCGGGATCAGCTGGGGACTCTCCAGCTGATCCTTGTTTCCATGGAAATACCACAAGGAGCCCAGGGTCAGCTGAGGAGTCCCAAGCTGATCCCGGGCTCCAGGCGGTGCTGCCCTTTGAAGCACCCCCTGTAGTATTCCTATCAGTACTATCACAGAGGCAACAAGGGGGGGGGGGGGGGAGGAGGATGGAAATCGACTAGTCAACTGACTATCCGATAAGTCAATTATCCGATAAGCATTTGCTTGTCGACTAGTCTTTAATATCCTCAGTCTCCACATGCCTGCAGCTGCCATTGATCAACAATGGGGGACCATGGCCAGGAAGCTGTGGGCTCAGTGCCTGTAGATGAGGGGTAGAACATGGCACCAAGGAGCCATTGCTGTACATGGCAGTTGCTTCCAGGAGTGGTGCAGGGCCAGGGCAGGAGTAAGCCTTCCTTAACCCTACTGCTCCATCACCCAGAAGCAGTCTCAGTTAAACGATGCCCAGCCAGAGCCCGCTTCCTGAAACTCTGTCCCAGCCCTGAACCTCCTCCTGTACTCAACCTCCGGCCCCAGATGTGAATCCCCTTGCACCCAAAGTCTTTCCCTGAGTTTGCACCCGGAAACCCCTCCTGGACCCTAATCCCCCAGCCTGGGCTAAGCCCAGAGCCCCTCTCAGACTCCTAACCCCTTGACCTAAGACCAGAGTCTGCACCCCACCCCCCACCCCGGCCTGGTGAAACCAAGTGAGGATGGAGGAAGGAAGGGGGATGGAGTGAGCAAGATGAATCCTTGGAGAAGGGGTGGAGGAGGGGAAGAACCTCAAAGAAGGGGCGGGAAGGGAGAGATCTTACATTGCGCTTACTTTGAAAGAGTGATCTTATGGTTAAAAAAGTTGGAGAACACTGTCCTAGTGCAACTTCTCCCATCTTAATCAACCTCATTCATGCACATCTCTCAGTCAATTAAACACTTCAACATCAAGTTTTACTGTGTGACCACCTACTGTTCAGTATGGTGGTTTAATACGAATTGAATGTCCCTTCCTAATTCAGATTTCTCTGAAAAGGTAGTTTCATATTCATTAAGTACAGTGTAACACTCATACCTGCAAAGTTAAATAATATACATTAACTGTTATAATTATTTATTTACAACTCATTAATGGTACTTCAAAAAAAACAAAGCATTGCATAAAGTGCTAAGTATATTATTTGAATAACATTAGGCATCAAAGTATAAAGAAATCCATCCCAGTTGATCTACATGTTCTCTTGCGTAAATTACTAATCATACAGGGTACATTCTGCATGGCTTAGGACATTTTTATACACACTTAAATTATTTGTACTTGTTCAGAAGGGTTGTATTTAGTAATGGTATTAAAAATTTCATAGTGAGGGTGCTGAAAGCAACTGAACAAAACTACACTGTATATGATTGAAGCCATTTTAAGCCCAGACAGGGTACCTCCAGTCCCCCAAATTCCAGCACCACTGGTATTTAATACCTTTTAATATGCATATAATCTATTTCTATCTTGAAAAATTACGTATGTGTTTTATGGTTTAACCAATACTTTTCTGATGCTTTAGCAGATGAGCATTTCAGGGGATTTCACAAGTATCTTTGTAATGATCTAGAAGAACCTAATTGTCCTTAATCCTCTATTTAAAATAGGTTAGATGAAATCCTCTTTAAACTGAAGCAAGGAGATTAGTCAGTGCCACCAGGAAACAGAATTGCTACTTCTTTCAAATTTAAGTATTTGATTCTTCTAGATAAAGCAAAGGAAACAACTGGACAAAGGTTTCAACAAGGGAGATTAGTCAACATAAAACAGAGGATGCTGCCTGTGTATATGAATTATGTATATACAAAATACTAAACCTGAACAAAGTAACATTCACTTCTTGAGTCTGTGGTATTTGTAGCTTCATGATAATAAAGCAAGTACAACAAAGGTCCTAAAGAATAGCTGTGCAATTTCAGTGATATTTAATGGAAATACTATGCAAAAAACTTACTAACAAAGTTTAATCAATTAAATCAAGGTTTGGGGAGATGCTTTCAAAATCCAGATCAAGGCTCTTGGAAGTCAAGTAGCACCAGGGGAAGATGAGGCAGAACCAAAAAGCTCACCTATTTTTAGTACTTATATGACTACCATTACCACATTATGTGAACACAGGCATTAATGTTCATTGGCTTTTCCCTACATTTCTGTAAGATGAGGAAGTGTCCTTGTCCCCATGTTGTGGATGCAGAACTGAGGCCCAAAGAAACAGTTATTTGCCCAAAATCACACAAGAAGTCTGTAGAGGAGCATGGAGCTGAGCCTGGATCTGGGGAACAGATTCAGCATGAACTACTGGACTATCTTTCCTCTCAACAAAAAACAAGTCCAGTATAGAATGTCATCTTCTGCTAAAAATATTTGTTTCTAAAATATAATTCTAAAATGCTTTTGTGGTGCCAATAAACTTTAATATGAAACATTTCTGATTAATTAATTTTAATTATAACAACTTCCAGGGGGATTTAGAGTATAGCTCTAACAGACTCCTCATAGTTACTTACTATAGTTAAAAATGAAAACTGGTGTCTTTCTGACAGAGAAAGAAGACATGGTTTGCTTCCCTACCTGCAATTGTTGCCATGGCAATTATAGCAGAGGAGATAACAGCATTCCAGTGTTCTGTCTGGTAGTTCAAGCTGAATTTCAGCAGAGATGTCCCTTGACAATTATATCAATGGAAATGTTAGATTATCCCATATAATGGTAAACCAATGGGTTCAGCAATGATACCTAGGAAAATACAATTTAACTAAAAGATTTAAATGAGAAGATAACAAGCTATTTTGTTCATGAAATACAGTTAAGACAAATCTAGTTACATAATCGGTGCTATAACATCTGCCCGGCCATTCCTAAAGCACCGTTTCATCTTTTAAGGGGGCATGGGTGAGGATCCGAGGGGGGAGAAAAAAAGCGCATCTCAAAACTCCCTCCATTTTCAAGTTACATTTAAATCTGTTTAAGCTGTGCTTGAGTTATCTATCCTTCTTGCTATTTTAAATAGTTGCCAATTATAGCACTTAGATACTGTAAACTTTACTGGCTAATCCAAAGTTACTACATTCAGACTGCAGTAACCCAAAGCAAATTTGAGATATTTTGATTTGAATGAACTATAAAAATCAAGTGAAAAAAAATCAAGATACAATCTTATCGAAACAACACAAACAAAAAAGGGGAAGTGTGATCAGAGGCAAAAGGGTTGAAAAACATTGGGGGTATATATTTTAGCCTACGATGTGTTACTCAGGGTCTTGCCCTCCTATTCCCAAACAGCCTTTTTTAAATTACAACAGAACATCAATGTCAAACGTAGTGCTACAAATGATCTTTCCTGAAAAAAAAAAAACTAAACTAAATAAAAATATGCAAGTACAAACTATCAGAAACCAAAACAATTCACTCAGTTTTGGTCTTATAAGCAGGCAGAGATCAAAATAATTTCTGGTTCTTAAAAAAAAAAAAAAAAAAAAAATTGTAGAAAATGATCATTAACTTAAAAAAACAGAACAATCCAGAATCTCCAAAAGATTTTTTTTTCTAAAAGTATAGAGTACCTGGTGGCTGCGTCTAGACTGGCATGATTTTCTGCAAAAGCAGTTGCTTTTGCGGAACAGCTTGCCAGCTGTCTACACTAGCCGCTTTGAATATGCGCAAGAACACTGACGATCTAATGTAAGATTGTCAGTGTTCTTCTGCAAATACAATGACTCTCCCATTTGGGAAAAAGCTCTCTTACGCAAATGCTTTTGCGCAAGAGGGCCAGTGTAAACAACTGAGAACCGTTTTGCACAAAAAAGCCCCGATGGCGAAAATGGCGATCGGGGCTTTCTTGCGCAAAACCGCATCTAAAAAGTGTTTTTGCGCAAAAGCGTCCATGCCAATCTAGACGCTCTTTTCCACAAATGCTTTTAACGGAAAAACTTTTCCATTAAAAGCATTTGCAGAAAATCATTCGAGTCTAGACGCAGCCTCCGAGTGCAGAAAAACAATACTTTGTAACCATAACAACCTGATCGTAATGTGGGTTAAAGTTTACTGTAACCGAAGTGGTTTATAGTCAGTCCTGCCTTCATTTGTAGATTTAAAAAAACAAAACAAACAAACAAACAAACAGGAAGCATGCATTTTTCTTTATGATTAACCTGCTGATCAATTCTTCGTGGGGGGGGGGGGACGACATTTAGCTCTTCATATATTTACTGATATCTGACCCTCAGATTTAGAATACAAAACACAAAGAACCAGGAAACAAGAACAAAGTGAAAATTACAATAGTTTTACTGATAAAGCTAAATCAGCATGGTAGGAATTTATATTTACCACCTGTAATCTTAAAGGCAAGCTGTGATAAGAACATAACAGCCACAATTGATCAGACCAAAGGTCCATAGCCCAATATTCTGTCTTCCAACAATGCCAGATGCTCCAGAAGAAAAGGACAGAACAGGTAATCATCAAGTGATCCCTCTCCTGTCATCCTTGTTTAGCCTCTGACAAACAGAGCCTAGGGATTCCTACCCATCCTGTCTAATTGCAATTGATGGACCTAACCTTCATGATCCAGGTCATAGATTAAGGATTCATCATAAAAAATGAAAGTTGTTAGGCTTCGCCAACAAGTAAATGACCCTTGGAGTAGACAATGTTTAATTGGAAATAAAGTGCATAGGCAGGCTCGGGAAAATCCCTTATGCTCAAACAGAGGACAGAGTATTCCATCCCCCCAATGACACCTCCAAATTAACATTGCATTACTGAAATGTTAGGCCTGAAGGATGATAGGATATTAAATTTTATCACCCTTTCAACATCAAGGAGGATCAGACTATGAAGGACTAGAATGCCAGGCAACAGAACAATTCATGAAATGAAATAAGAAAGGTACTCAAGGGAAAGCCAAATGATGGTGAGGAAACACACAAACTGAGGTGCAAAAGTTACCACAGTAGAAATTACGTAGATAACTATATGAATAATTACAAGACAAAGTACGGATGTACCTGAGCATCTGGCCAACGAAACAGTACAGATTTGTCAAAGAAAATAGATGCATCCCTAATTTTGGAATCCTCCTTAAGAGAGATGTAAGTGACTGATCGAGTACTTGACAAGTCTAGGCTTATTGGGTAGTCGAGTCCCTACTTAACAAGATGCTTCCCTCCCCCTTGCTCCCTCTGTACCAGTCTCTGTTAAAAGCCAGTTTCCCCCAGCACTGTCTCCATGGGGGGCAGGGGAGGTGCAGCAGGGGAAACAGGGGGAACTGGAGACTCAGCTGTCCTGGCTCGCGCTGGGTCCCAGACACTGCACCTCTGCTTTTTAAATGTAGTAAGAGCTGTCAGTCACCGTGAACTTCCTTATCAAGTAATCAATGGAAAATTAGCTTCCTAATCACTATTTAACATCCCTATCCGAAATAGCAGGACGAAAAATGTGATATGTGAATATACATTTCCAGTCTGTGCTGCATGAACATTTGATTCCAGATCAAATAAAGCTAGAATACTAAACACGAAATTCATGTTTCAGGAAGTTATTTGTTTTCTCCTTCCCTCCACCCAGGTTTCGGAGCTGAATTTGAAGGATGTCAAAGTTAACTATTCTTTGGTCATTAAACATTCTGAAAGGCACAGATTATTATTTTGAAGGCACACTATGTTAAGTCATACTGCTGCATTTTAAAAAGAAACGGACTGTAGCTACAACTAAAAACTGAAATTGGACAAATTTCTCCAGTTTGCTAAGTACATTTGATTACGCTTTGTATTAAGTCAGTCAGTTTCACTATGTCCAGGATGGTTAGCCCATTTTCCCAGGTTATGTGAACCCTCTAACAGCGAGATATATAGAAAAAACATGTGACTAAGCCCACAAATACTGGCCTGGATAGGTGAAGCACCAGAGACAACTTATATTTTTTTGTGGAAGTTCACCATGTCCCTTTAAACAGAACAATCCCAGATCAACAGGCTAATAACATCGGTTTCCAAGTTTCATATTTAAGTGTTCCCCCCCACCCCCCGCGCCACACACACTTTAGCTTAATGGTCAGCTTTAACATTTTTCTCCTCACTGTTTCAGTAGCGATTAAAACATGGATACTAATAAAGTGTTTGGCATTTAATAGAAACAGACATTTCAGAATTATATTCAATTTAAGTGGTTCACCCTGTACATCAACTAGCATTACCTGTCCAGTTGCAACAATAGATGTATACTCAGAATGCCCATGAAGGATCTGCTGCTGCCATGGCCATGTCCCCACTGCTCCGCCCCCACAGGCTGTGTGCACACATCTGTCAGAGAGTGTCATGGGGCCACTGGAGTCCATCATCCAGGTGCCAGTGGGCTGGATCCTGGCAAGCCTGCCCATACCTGCTGGCTGGACTCCCTGCGTTCCTGGCAAGGCACAGCCTCCATTCCACACTCCGCCCATGGGCTGCTAACTTAACTGAACCAGTGTGAGGGGGGGAAGAGGGAGGATTTCAGGGTCATGGCAGAGGGAGTAGGTAGAGAGGCATTTCAGGGCCTGGTTTGTGAGAACAGGGTGGTACCGAGGGGCTGACTCGGGTATTTAATAGACTGCTGGGGGAGACAGGGCTCAGGCTCACAAACAGGGGCACAACTAAAATCTGGTGGCTGTTGGGGGGGAGGGGGTGAAGAGGCCTCTCAGACCCAACTTTGGTGTGAGTCTCCTCCTGAGCCCGCTGGCTGTGCAGCAGAGCAGCTCTGACCAGGTCCTGGTGCATTCAAGGCGGGCTGGTTCGTGAAATGGGAGCAGCACACAGTTCGCACTGCCAGGGTGGGGTGCACGCCATTATCTGGTGGCAGTTGGTTGGTCGGTCTCTGGCAACTCAGCAGGAAAGTGAAAGGCAAGCAAAACACCTGCACTGCACCTTCCCACCTCGGGACCCTCCAGAGGCAGGGGAGCCTCGCAAGTCTGTTCTCTGTAACTAATAGTGTGATGGATGCCTCTCCTTTTAGAATAGTATAGATCACTTCAAATACTGCACAGGAATACTTGTATGAAACTGAACACTAACAGGAAATATGCTGAAACTCTTTGGCTGCGTCTAGACTGGCAAGTTTTTCCGCAAAAGCAATTGCTTTTGCGGAAAAACTTGCCAGCTGTCTACACTGGCCGCTTTGAATTTGCGCAAGAACACTGACGATCTAATATAAGATTGTCGGTGTTCTTCCGCAAATACAATGACTCTCCCATTTGGGAAAAAGCCCTCTTACTCAAATGCTTTTGTGCAAGAGGGCCAGTGTAGACAACTGAAAACCGTTTTGCACAAAAAAAGCCCCGATGGCGAAAATGGCGATTGGGGCTTTCTTGCGCAAAACCGCATCTAGATTGGCACGGATGCTTTTCTGCAAAAAGTGCTTTTGCGCAAAAGCGTCTGTGCCAATCTAGACGCTCTTTTCCACAAATGCTTTTAACAGAAAAACTTTTCCGTTAAAAGCATTTGCGGAAAATCATGCCAGTCTAGACACAGCCTTTATGTATATTTTCAGAGGAACACATTGGTAGGCCATTCATTACCATCGTCTGACCTAACCAAGGGTATGTCTACACTACAGCATTATTTCGAAATATCTTATTTCAAAATAGTTAATTTGAAATAAGTTATTTCAAAATAACGCATCTACACACAAAATGCATTTCGAAACAGCATTTTGCTATTTCAAAATAGCGCGTACACACTGAGTGGACTCTGAATCACATTTAAGGCTAGCCGGAACCAGTTCTGGTAGGGCACCAGGTCAGGACTTACTGTTTGGGGCTGCTGCCTGAGGCTATCTGAGGTCTGTGCTCAAATGCCCCCCACCCTCCGGACAGCTGGTTCTCAGGTTTCCCTGCTTGCTTGTCTACCTCGATGAGGGACAGCAAAGCATTTTTGTCTCTGCGTGCTTTGGTTGCCCTCACTCGGGACATCACAGCACTCTGCAACATGGAGCCAGAGCTCCTAGGCGCTCTGGTGCTTCTCTTGGATGCGTTGCTGCAAGTCTGGCTGCACTTGCTGCAGGCTGCCATCCAGGAGGTCCATTGGGGGGCTGTCAGTATCCAGGAGGCCCTGAGGGAGAGCTTCCACCCTGAGGAGCACTAACAGTCCCCCTGGTGTGCCCCACTGGGGGCTTGTGCCTCATTCCTCCCTCGCGTCCTTCCACTTACCCCTCCCTAACATAAAATAAAGTACACACATTTTCATAAATACAAACTCTTTAACAAAACGGGGGGGGAGGGATGAAACTCTAGTGAGACTGGGTAAAGGAGGTGGGAGAGGGGAGAAGAGAGGGCGGGAGAAGGGAAGGTGAAACCTGGGAGGAGGGAGCTGGAAGGGGGGAAGCAAGGGAAAGAATGGGGAGGGAAAGCTCAGAGCTCACGGTTAGAGGGTCTTGCCGGGCCAATTGTCTCCCGGCACCGCGGATGCGAGTACCTCAGTGTCCCCGGGGAGATGGGGAGGGGGATGGAGAGTGGGTAGGAGGTGGAGGAGAGAAGCGGGAGGAGGAGTGGTAGCTGGGGAGGCAGCAGGCGCTAGAGTGGCAGGAGGCAGCACACTCTGCACCAGGGTCTTCAGGTGCTGGCAAATGGCACGGCCCTGGGCAAGCTGCTCCCGCTGGAGCTACAGGTCTTCTTGCACCCACTGCAAGGGCAATGCAGGGCTCGCAGTGCCCCCAGGTGCTGCTGTTGGTGCCCCTCCACTGCACGGGTGGGACTGTGGAGCCCTCGGGCGCAAGAGCATGTCCTGGGCAGGGTGGTACGCACTGTACGTACAGCTGGTGCAGCCATGGAGAAACAAGAGAAATGGTCAGTTATCCCTGGGGACATAGTGGGTGAAGCCCAGCCCCCCTGTGCAAGGTGAGGATGACCATTCCCTGCACCATCAGAGCCGATGTGCTTGCACACAGGCCATGTTCGGAATATCCTGCTATCCCCAGGAGTGGAAGCTGCCTGGAGACCACACCCATGCCCCTGTGGTGTATATAGTGGGGGGGGGGGGGAGGAGGAGGGGAGATGTCCCCTGCCTCTGTGTAGAGTGGCCTTGTGGAGGGAGAGTGCATCCAGCTGTGTCCCACCCCGGAGTCAGGAGAATGTCATGCCTCCTCACACACGCGTGTGGCTAACAGGGTAAGGCCCCTGTTTGGCAGCCAGCTGGGGCCACATGACAATGGGTGGCATGGCACATGCTCTCACATGCACAGGTTGCTGCATGATCCATGGACAGCAAGGCCCACACATGCAGTCCCAGGTTTCCGTCCCCTCAGCCCCCATAAGGGGACAGTGATGGCACTCACCTGTTGCCTCCCTGGCCTGAGAGGACACTGGCAACAGGTCTGCTGGGGCAGCTCAGGGGTCCTGGCTCATCGGGGTGGTGATGATAGCCTCCTCTGGCTCCTGGCTCTCCTCCTCCTTGATGCCCTGGTGAGGGCTCTCTGCCCCAGGGTTGATGACCATCTGGGGGGCCAGGACTGTCCCACCCCCCCAAAATTCAGTCCAGGGCGTCAAAATGGGGGCAGGTGTGTGGGTCTGCCCCTGGCTGGAGCTGCCCCCTGTGGCTCTGGTATAGGCCTGTCACAGCTCTGATTTTCATGCGCACCTGCTCCTGGGTGCGCATGTGGCCTTTAGTGGCCAGGCTGTCAGCCATCCTCCTGCAGACGGCCGTGTTGCTGCGTCTAGTGCAGAGATCATGGACATTGGATGCCTCCCTGCAAACCTCAATCAGGTCCATGATCTCCACACTAGACCAGAAAGGCACAGACCTTTTGCAGCCCCTGGCAGGCTCCTGGAAGCCAGGGGACTGGTCCTGCAGAGCGGCGGAGGGTTGGCTGCCAGTGGCTTGCTGGCTCATGTTGTGGGGCCACTGGGTCGGGGCAGTGACTGCTGGCTCTGGGCTGGCAGGCCTGGAGCTGGCACAGGCACTGTAGCCAGACTCTACCCCTTTAAGGACTCTGGGGAGAGAGGGAGGGAAAGGAGTTTTCCTGGTTGTGCCCAGAGTGGCCACCAGGGCACTCTGGGAAGGGCTGGAGGCCCCTTATTTTGAAATAAGCGTCTACACAGTGCTATTTCAAATCTGGCGTTATTCCTCGTGGAATGAGGTTTACTAAATTCGAAATAAGCGCTCCGCTATTTTGAATTAATTTCGAAATAACGGTTTGGCTGTGTAGACGCTAGGAAAGTTATTTCAAAACAGTTATTTTGAAATAACCTTGCTGTTTAGACATACCCCAAGATTCCATTTTCCACCACTTCTGTAAAAGTAGGGGGAAGCATACATTTTTTTAAATGATTTAAATTATTCCATTTTTCAAAAATTTTAAAGGATTAATGTTGCTACACTGGAACTTCTCCAGTGATCAAAGATTTATAGAGATTTCCTTTCTAGGGAACCTATAATTTATCAAATGTAATACTGAAAACAAAATCTGTACTTCCAGTAAAGAATAGATTTAGCATTCTAGATTTGTCATTCTGAAGTAATGGGAACATACGGAACAGCAAAAGCAAGGAAGCAGTAGTGACAGTTATTTTTAAAAATATATACAACCAACAAAGTAGAGCATTTTAGTAACTGCGATTCTCTAACTCAACTAGTCCTGCCAAAAATCAAAACAGTCAGACTAGACAGTAGTAGCTACAGATCAGGGTGAGTTATCCTATCCATACAGAACAAACAGTCAAGCAAGGGCTGCAAGCTTTTTACTGACCATTTAGTATCTTAGCAAATGTATGCTGCGAGCAACATTTACCAGATTGCCTGGAGAGCAAATAACTTCAAGCCTGTGTCCAGCTCCACAGCCAGCACAGTAACATCCATTATATCCAAGATTCAAGTAAACAAAAGTTATTCATTTTATCAAGTCAAAACTTGTGCATTTAGCTCCCAGAATTTGAGCCACCTCTCAGCTCATTAAAAAATAAATAAAGCAAGCAAGTGAAGCAGGAACATCAGAAGTTTTACAATTACTAATTCATGTTGTTATCCCTAACAAAGGGATGCAGTTGCAAGATACTCTTACTTTATAGCATATGAATAATGTCTTGCATAACAATCTATTTTACAAGATAATTTTCTTAAGACAGTTTTAATCATCAGAGCATATTTGATTTCTCTCAAACAGTGCTGTTATGTCTAAATTTGTTCTTTTTAACTTATTATCCAATTTGAAATACTTACATTACCCCAAATCAAGACGATGGCACTAGACATCACCATAAACAGGAGTAGAGAATTCTTTACTACTCAATCTTCTGCACCAGCCCACAGCCAACTTGATTATCTTGGATAATTCTCCCACAACTCGCCTTTCCAACAAATGCTTATTTTACATAAGGCCTAGGTTATTTGGGGGAAAGGAAGCTTATTTTTAAAGGAAAATATGGAGATAAAGTTCAGAGAATAATATATTAAAGACCCATAGAATGTGGTTTCTTTCCCTTCCATTATGATAAATTTAAGTATCAAAGTGTTCTTTTCTAAAGAAATGGAACAAGTTGTTTTACTAGCCTAATTAATTACCTAATGAATCCACTGAAATTTCTTACGATGTCCAAGCTGAACAAGAAGGATTACGGTTGCTTAATAGATATCTCTGACATGTATGTAAAAGTAGCTTAAAAGGGTAAGAAAAGCAATAAAAGTTCAAAATGTACTTTTGTTTTTTATTATTATTAAATAAAAAGGATCTTAAAAGTCAAGCCTGGAGCATGAAATAGCAGTGTTGACTATCAAACAAGTATTTTATTACGTGTCACTTGTAACATTACTGACTTCAGTGAAGGAAATATGACGACAACATGGTTACAAGAGCAACAAAGTGAGAAGAGAACCATGAAAAACAGCCACAGAAGAATGAAGCCAGTTTTTTTTGTTGTTGTTTTTTAACTATTAGCAGAGCTTGAAAAAACATACTTTACTCACTAGAGAAAGGTGCACATTATATCCACCAATATTTGAAAAATTTAAGTTTTGGGGAGATTAAAATTCTAGCCCCTGAGGGCAGTAACACTCTTTCAGGTATTATCTGATGTAAAGCTATCTTCCCAAATCTTCTCATGGTCAACTCCAGTACCTCTGCTGAAGCTTAGGAAAGTTAACAAAACTGGGCATTTAAACTGAGGCTATTCTGGTCCTGTGAACAGCAATGATGACACTTAACTTGCCATTAGTAAGCATCTAGTAAAGGATTTTCAAGCCTTGACCTTCAAACTGACCTGCCTTCAAATACAGGATTTACCTCTAACCCATTCATAAAAGGTTCCATTTACACACTTACGCTGTATCTGTCCAAGTACAGATTTGTCAGAATGCTTTAGGGGGAGGGGAATAACATGAAATAAAATAAGAGACTCAATATTTAATGCGTTTTCAATATTGGTATGGCAATATACCAATGGTTAATGCCCAATCTGTTTAGTTAGCTATAGCTACAGATACAGATTACAAAAGTTGATTTCACAGTAAGTCGTTTGTATTTTAGAGTTCAACTTCAAATTTGCACATCTTCAAAGAATTGTAAGGAAGTCATATACACCTAAAATAAAAGTCATGGCTGAATCTACAATGACAAGTTTATATTTAAAGGGACACTACCAATTGAAGTCACACGTCTACTATACCTACTGTAAACTGTGCAAAGAGAAAAAAAGATTCTCCATTACTTTTAGGGATGTTAGCATGTAGTCATTTACACAATTAACCGATAAACCTGGGCTTATCGGTTAATCCTAACTACACCCCCCCTCCTGCCTCTGTTTCAGAGGTACTGAGTGAGGGGGTGTCAGGTGGGAGCAAGTGCTCAGAGAGCCATCTTCCCACAAGCACGGTTCCTGTCTCCTCACCCCTGACACATATAAACATGTAACCACTTTAAAAAAAAATAATTCAGTGGTTACATGTTTACACAAATACAAGTTAGTTAACATCCCAAATTACTTCCAGTTTTATTTTATGTATAATCAGTTTCCTCATTTCTCCTGTACAGTATGATTTCCAGTTTGCTTTAATCTTTCACGCAGCAACAGAGGAAAAACTTTTTAAACAAAATGGGATTGAAAAACCAGAAAAAAAGATTACCAGGGACTTATCAGGAATATTGTGTTAGGGGTGCTTTAAGGACTTATTTTCATTGTGGTTAGAGAACCTCTGTTTTCAGTGGAGTGGGGAGAAAGCGTGGTGCCAGGTTCCTGACCCCAGGCTAAGAGCATTTATACCTTTCCTCAGCAGCAGGGCATTGGCCTTAAATGGTTCATAGAACAAAACACTTAACCTCTCTCTCCACCACGTCCTCTCTCAGAGCCCTGTTGAAAGAAACCCCAGCAGTTCATATAATATCAGCTTTCATGGGCAAAACCAAGGTGTTACAGGAACACTCTTTTTTTTAAAATTACAGACTAACATGGCTTCCACTCTGAGACCCTGAGTTAAAAACATTTTGCATGCCCCTTCAGTTTGGGATGTAACTCCTCTGATAACAGTCTGGGATCTGTATACTCCATCACAGAAACAGATGTTACTTTAACTTCACTGTAAAAATGACCCAAAATTCAAGTCTTTTTCCCTTCTAAAAAGTCAGTCTAATTAAAAAAAAAATTGGATACGTTTTGATTTTTAAATTTAATATACACGATTTAGTGAAACTTTTCGTTAGGAAATTAGTTTTGCTTACTGTGACGGGGAGTGCATACCCTGCACTGAAGCAAGAGGGGGGCCTGTGAGTGGAGGAAGTCCCACCCTTTCACCCAGACTGGGCATGATCCAAATTCTGGGGCAGTATAAAAGGCAGCAGAGCAGCTCAGTCTGGGCTGGCCAGTGAAAAATAAGGACCTCCAGCTAGAGCTCCTGGCTACAGCCAGAAACTCTGATAGTCGGAACCAGTGACCCAGGAGACAGCTGCAATACAACCCCTGTGGAGTTCCAGGGAAAAGCTGCTGCCAGAGAACCAGAAGACCCAGCTACCACGTGGGATGCCAATCCAACTGCAGCAGTAGGAAGTAACCCAGGAAGGGTGTAGGAGCAGCCCCTCCCACCAGATATCCTTGGCATGTTTTAGCCGCATTCCCCACTGAGGGAGTGGCAGACCATTCTGCTGCTCACAGGGGCCTGGGTTACTAGGGTACTAACCCCAACCCTTTTGACTCTGGCCCTTAGGCCACACTACCCTGAACTGAGGGTTATTTACTGACTCTGGCTAGTAGGCCATGCTGTCCTGAACTAAAGGGGTGTATACTGACTCTGGCCATTGGGCCACACTGCCCTGTGAGCAGGGCCACTTATGGACTGGGGGGTTACCCAGAGACAAGGAAGATTCACAGACTGTAGACATGGGAAGCTGCCTCATGGCTGAGGAGGTGACATCCACACCCTGGAATATCGTCACATCGGTGACGGAGAGTGTATATCCTGCCACCCTTCCCATAAGAATCAAAACATGTTCAAGTTTTCAGGAAACTGCATGGTTTACACTTATATACCTGTATATTTAGTGAGAAACTTCTGTTCTACATTACAGAAAAATAACTGAATATTTATACTTCATAAAGACCCATGTACTATGCTTGAAAAACTGAAACCGACTAAAGCACTACTTTCAGAAAACAAAACGCAAACAAATATTCCAACTTAAAGTGCAGTAAGTCTACATTTTTATATTGTCTGGAACAGAGCTACTCAGCACATGGCCCGTTTATTTGCAGCCTGCATTGTGGTTTGGGTTTACACAGGGCTCAACACACAGTCCACAGGTGGGATCCTTTGAACATGGCCTCCACTGAGAACACTCTCCAAACAGGGAATCAATATAATGGTCTTCTGTTGATATGCATTTTAGTAGTTAAATTCCTAGACTGTCTTTGCTTATTAAAAGTGCTGTCATATGAGTGGAAATGGGGTAAATATTGCATTTCACTAATATCAGCAGAACTGTCTTAAATGGGGCCTGCATGTTGTGTAGTCTTGCCTTAATCTTGTCTTCATGCCCGTCAGTGTGAAAGAAGCTATTTGGTTGCATATATATGCAACCATACTTAAGTGGCAGCCCTCGGCATGTGCTGTGAGTATCATTGTGGCCCCTTGGGCTCCTAAAGTTGAGTAGCCCTGATCTAGAAGGATTCCAAAGCATTTACAAACTGTGGCATGTGGATTCTCTTACCCCACCCCTTTTGCTTACACAGGGCTGTGGATGTGTGTGGAAGCAAAGAATAATTTGGAGAAAGCAAGCAGAATGCATTTGGACTTGACTATTCTGTTATGATTAATACTTCTCTTCTAGAATGTTCTCCCACTACTTAAGGGGCTATAATAGGTGCATTACAATATTTGCAGTGCTTAGCATACTAGTTAAAGTCTGGGTTTGCCAAAGCAGACCCATGCCTGGAACAAATAAGCAAACAAATGACAACAACAAAAATAGTCTGAAGAAGTGGGCTGTACCTACGAAAGCTCAGGATACCATCTACATATTTTGTTAGTCTATAAAGTGCTACTAGACCATTAGTCTGTACAGAAAAAATAACAAACTTGGCTACCCCCTGAAGCAAGTGACAAACCATTCAGGTAAAACAGTAAACAGACATTTGAAGATGCTAGCAAAACAGACTTCCCCTTGAACTAAGGGCATCAGATCTCTAAGTCTTTGCATAACCTTGAAGTTATACTTGACTTCACATGCCTTTGGACACAGATTGCAAATGTAGTGAGAACTATCACTTCTCACACCTTAGGAAGTACAGGAGACCAACATTTACTTTTTGAATAAAGGATCCTAATGTTTTACTCATCCCTTTTATCACCTCAAAACGACACAATTGAAGTTATCTGCATCTGATGGATACCACCTCATAGGAGCTACAATTAAGTTCAACATGCAGAATTTGTTTATCAACAAATTAAGACCAAATAGGTCTTATCACTCAGCATCCGTTAGTCAGGTGTTGGACAGGGAACACTGTTCATCTGCAAAGCCTCTGATATGCCAATACCCACATTATCTATAACACCATTTATCCATCCACAATCCACCTACACACTATTATAGCTAAAAAGCATCAGGAGAAGACTTGGGGTGAAGAATTCTTAGTGGCAAGACCTCAATGAGATCCACTGCTATGGCTATCTGTTAATAGACAGAGTCCTCCATCATGCAAGTCCAACTCAACGAGTGAGACTTAAATTTGTTGAATATTTTGCAACTCCTTGTCTGTCTGCAGGGCCACATTGCAAATGTGTGTGAACCCAGTGCCTCCATTGCCACCCCACCCATCATCACTTAGTTGAAGCATACAGTTTTAGAAGTCTTTCCACAGGAAATCCCTTCAACACTTGTCATTTTTCCTGTAACCTCTTCTCATTTCCCTCCAATTTGTCCAAATCTTTGAAAAGCTTTAAAAAAAAAAAAAAAAAAACACTCAACCTGGTTACTTTAGCTATGGTTTCACCAGAATGAAAATCTCCCTGATTTAGAACAAGATACTTCAGAATATTTAGCAAAAAATCATAACACTAAACACTCCAAGGTTTTATCCCCAGCCATAAATATTTATGGTTTGGCTTCCCACCTTCCATCCTCAAATGTACTAATTTGCATTCATTCACATTTAGGTTCAGTTGAACCGAATGTGAATGCAGGATAACTTCTCTGTATTGTTTTTAGTGGTTACTTGGTAAGAATGTTGTTTAGCCTCACTTCTTGATCATTAATGAGGATGTTAATGAAAGCCTGGTTTAGCACTGATTCTTTAATACCTCAATATACTCCTTGCTCCAACTTAATACAATACTAATTTTGATATAATTTGTTCATTTCATACGGATTTCAAAACCATATGCTTTGTTCATTTCATACAGATTTCAAAAGCATATGCTTTGTTCATTTCAAAGTCAATTCATTCTTCCTCAAAAGGAAACAATGGCCATACGGGTAAACCAGCAGCATCCTTAGCCTAAGTATACTGTCTTCCAACTGTGGCCACTGTCAAGTGTTTCTAAAGGGATAAACAGAAGGGGCAAGTAATGGAGTGATCCATTTCCTGTTATCAGTCCCAACTTCTAGTGATCAAAAATTCAGAGACATGGGGTTGCATCTCTGATCACATTCGATCCATTGATGGATCTCTCTTCCATGATTTGATTTGATCTAATTGCTTCTTGAACCCCCAGTTATAGTTTTGTCTTTCGCAACATCCCTTGGCAGGCCCACCAATAGGAGGTGGTAAAGGGGGGCAGTTGCCCCAGGGCCTGCCAATGTAAAGGAGCCTGGGAATCCTGATTGTCACTGCTTCTACTGCAACAGCAGCTGTTTAAAGGGCCCAAGGCTTTGGCTATCTGGAGTACCACTTGTGGCTCTGAGGCTGCGAGAGGAAGTGCACCATGCTCTGAGCAGCACAGAGAGCTAGCTGCCCCAGCTACACTCCTTTTACCCAAGGCCCCACCCACTCAGAGTACAGAGCCACCATGGCCCTCCCTCTTGCCCAGGGACCTGCAGAGCTATCAATGAGTTCCACAAGCTGTCCATCGTGTGAAGTGCTTTGACATTTTTTAGACCCACTACCTAAGAATTTCATTTAAACCCGCTACCTATGACTCCAGTTCTCATGTAACACTCTTTTCTAAGATGAACATCCCCAGACTCTTTACATCTCTCTCCATCCAGAAGCTGTGCCATATCCTTAAACATTTGTGTTGCACGTCTCTGTACTTCCCACTCTCCAATTCTAATACATCTTTTGGAGACAGGGTGACACGAATTGCATGCAGTATACAAGGTATGGGCATGCCACAGCTTTGTGACATTTTCTGTCTCATGTATCCCTTTCCTAATGGTTCCTAACACTTTGCTTTTTGACTGCCATTGGATATTGAGCGGATGTTTTCAGAGAGCTATCCACAATGATGCTAAGATCTTTCTCAAGTGATAACCGATCATTCAGAACCCATCATATAAATTGAGATTTTTTTCCGCACTACACATTGCTTTGCACTTAACAGTAAATGTCACCTTACATTTATAAGAAATACTTGTAAATTCATTGTTTAAAAAATTCTAAATCAAATCTGATTTGCTATTCGTTGCTAGCTCTGGTCCACTCCAACAGTATTATTTACATTTGTGTACAGTAAATTGTCCTTGTTTTAGGTGGGAAAACTGACTTTTACTTTTTTTTTAAACTAAAGTGCAGGACAATCCCCATACATATTTTGGGATCACTAACAACTGTTTAAACCATATCCTCCTTTCAGTCATGTGCAAGTATAAGCCCCGAAGGCTTCTCTTGACCTCCCTGCAAATCATGAGACTATCAAACTCATGACTGATCTAAGGTCAGCTTTCAGCAGAAAAGAGAATCGCTGAACGGATTCATTCTGGTTCATTCATTGTAATCAACTTGATAAAAATAACTATGTGGTCTTTGTTGGGGGTTTGTATTTCACTAGGTTTGGAGAAATACAGGATATCAAGTATTTTATTTCAGATGCAAAGGCTCCCAAAAACAGAAGACAGATTTAGCAAAAAACCAGAGATCCACCTCTCAGTGGATTGCGTCCGGCCGAGCAATATTCATCATATTACACGAAGGCTAGTTTTCACTTACTGAACAGCCCGAAATACTGTGCTATTCAACTACTCACCAGCGAATAACTAGCCCATGAATTGGACAACACCAAATATTGTATCGACGCAACGCATGGCAAGTAGAGCTAGAACAAGTGTTTACACTTCGCGCTCGCAGGAGGGGCACCTGCTGGTCCAGCCGGGAGACTTCAAACCTCTCCCGTCCCGCAAGCAACTAGCGGCCGGGAGCGGCCCATCGCCGCGCGCTGCAGGAAGCGAGCGGGGCAGAGCCGGGACTCCCAGGAGTAAGCGAGAGGATTGTCCGTAAGCGCCACTGGGCATGGAGCCAGGCGCGCCCGCCACCGCTTGCGCTGCAACCTGCTGCCCCGCCGGCCGAGTTCCCTTCCCGGCAGGAAGCGTATCGGCTGCTCCGAAACGGGGGGACCAAGCGCTCCCGCTCGCCGCCCGGAGGGGGCTGCGCTCCCTGGGAGGGAGGACAGTGACCGGCTCCGCAGCACCCTCCGGCTTGCAGGGGGCGCTTCCCCGGGCCAGCGGGCGTGTCGCGTAGGCGCTTCGCTCCCTCTCCCGCCAGGGAGAAGCGGCCCGCGGGAGTGGCGGCGCAGCCCGGGTACTTACATATCTGTTGATAAGCGTGCGGATGAGGCTGCAATCCATGGTGAGCCGGAGCCGCTCGGCCGGCCGGGCTGCCTAGCTCGCCTCGCTCCCCCTTTCCAGCTCCATGGAGCAGCGGCTGCTCCTCTTCAGCCGCCCGTCGCCGCCCACTCGAGGAAGCAGAGAGCGACTCCCCTGCCCCCGCTCCGCCCGCCGCCTCTTCTGCCCCGGCTAAATCATGCGTGCACCGGGGCACCGGCCACCCATGTGTGCGCTGCTGCCCCACCGGCGCCTCGTCCCCCCCAGCGCAGGTAACTCGGCTCGAGCTGCTGCTGCCGCGGCTGGACACTTTGCAAGGAAGAAAAAGCAAGTGGAGGAGGTCCCTGACTTTGCCCTGGCTCCTCGCTGCTTCCCCACAGTGTTTTATTGAGCGTGCAATTTGCTTTACTCTCTCCAGCGCCCAAGCCCTGCCCAGACCCGCTCGCCTCCCCCTCCCGCTTTGCTCCTTGCTTGCCTGCTAATCAGGCAGTTCGCGTCATGAAGGGCGGGAGAGCATGCGCACTCCGCCTCCCCGCCCCCTCCCCCAAAATAAGCCACCCTTTTCACCCACGCAGCGCGCTGAACTCCGCCCCCTTGGAGTCCTTTTCTGCACCGCGCCCGGTACAGCGAGCAAAACTGCAAGGGGACACGCTCCCGAGCTAGGTTTGTAGGAACTAGGAGGCTTGGGACGGGAGCGGTTTGAGCCTGCTGCCTTTCCTTTCCTCCCCTCCTCCCGGAGTCTCAACGCAAGGGGAAAACTCCCCACGTTTCAGCTGATGTTTCAACCCTCTTCTCAGTCTCTTCTGCTATAGGTTCAAGGAGCCGCCTCCTGCAAACTGCCCGGCTCTGGAAGCCAGAAGGGTGGGTGTGTGCAGAGACGGTAGGATATAGCCGTGGAGGGGTGACTTATATTTCGAGGTAACAATACACAGGTACATCCGCTTTACAAGCCTTCCCAGATTTTGCCCTGGCTCCCAGTGGGTTGTGAGTGACAATCTCAGGAAGTGCGACTGACCAACATCTGTTCGCAGGAGCCTGCAACAGAAAATCCGAAAAGCATCGGGAGCTTCCCGCCAGCGGAAAGAGCTAATCACAAGAGGAGCAACGAGAAGGGTGCGAGGTGGTCCTTTTTTTCCATCACTTACTCCAGAGCCCTAGCCCCAGCTACCGAGATAGCCTAGTAGGCAGTGGTGGGAGTGACAGTAGCTGTCGCTCTCCCCCGAGGGGGGCGAACTCGGCGCAGCATTGGGACAGCCCTAGAATGCTCTCGCAGGTCCGAGTTGCAGGGGTTCTAGAGGCCAGAGCACTTGCTGCTCTTGGGAGAAACTAGTGATGAGCTCTTCTGCTGTTTTCTTTGCTGTTGAGGGTGGGAAATCCGAAAAAAAGGGATTTTAGATGGAGCAGCTGTTCATTTATTCTCTGTTCAGGATTTCATTTGTAAAATTCCTAGGGGATGAAATCACACACAAATCCCCAACAGTTGCAGATCCAGGTAAACAACATGTTACACACACAATGCTGTAAACATGGAATAATATGGATAGGCAACATATTATTTCTTAAATGCTCCTTATTGATAATAGCTTTGGGGCTGGGCAAAGGCCTTCAAATGCTTATACATGGAGTAAATATTTATATGAGTAGTTCCCATGAGTTATATGGATCTCATTATGATTTTCTTAACTTAGAAATTCTAGAAAAATTAGTTCTGGTTTCCAGTCCTGATTCCCCTCAGTTTACTAAAGGACTTGTTGAGTCTCAGAAAATTGTTCTGTGATAGTTTTTACAACTTTATTGAAGGAGTAAGGCTGTGGAGATTTTACTTTAAACAAAAACTTCCCTTCTCCAAAAATCAACTAAGTATTTGTTTTTAAAAACACCTATTTAAAACAAAATATTTTTATACATTCCAATTAAAAATCTCTTCCTGTCTAGAGCCCTGATGATACAACCTGCTTTGCATGACCTAGATCATGGCCTACATTAGTCAACTTTCCCTCTCTTGATTCCTCTGTTGTCAAAATTCACTCATTCTCCAACCGTCATAAAATCTCACAGGCCAGACAATACTAGAAACTTCTCATGTGTGTGGGGGGGGAGGGAGGAAGCAGTATATTTTTATCATGCGTATTGAGTTATTCTTTATGCATCTTGAACAACAAAAAGTCACAGGCTCATATTTTCCCCTCTGTGCAGGTCACCTTTAATTTAGCCACATAGTATACATTCAGCGTTGTTTGTTACTCCTTACACCCACAAAATGTGCAATTTAATACATAGTATGTGCAATGTGGTCAAGCTAATGGTGCTATTCAGACATTAAGGGACATCAAATTTAAAAATAGGATTTATGTACCTTTGTTAGTAATTTATATTAACTTTGTCATACTCAAATTTAAGCCTAATTTCTCTGAGACCGAGAGGTGAAAACTTCACACACAAAGGAAAGAACAGTATAATGGGTTTTACACTACACCGTACTATAAAGAAGAAAATAGCTGGTGGCCATACTATAGATTTGTTCAGTTGCATGGTGTCATGGATAATTAAAACCTAGTGGGTATTCCTAGCATTTACTGTGCTTTACTAAACATGTTTTAGATGTCTTAGTGCCTAATAAAATGTCTTTATGATTTTTCAAGAACAAAACGTTAGTGAGAAGGTGTTGGATATATTTCTGATTTTTTTGACATATTTCTTCCTCATCTTCTGACAGTGATACCTTAGCTTCCTATTTATATGCTAGCTTCAATAGCAGTGAGCATGATAAAACCAATTCAGTTATATTAAGAAGTGAAACTAAAGAAGAGAACTAAAACCCAGGTTATCAGGATGGTTAATTACTCTTTCACCAGCAGCCACAGGAGAACTGCAATCTATCCATTGTGCTATAAATGCTGGTGATGAGGGGTAAGGTTAATCAGCACATGTAGTACCACCCACAGGATACTCATTTTACAGCACCCCCTAGGAGTTCCACGAAGATGTATGAGCACCTTGGCCTTATGTAGCTGTTACAGCTGTCTCTGTCTTTGGCTTCTGGCTCTGTGGTTGGTCTCTGACCCTTAGCTTGAGCACTGATTCCTTTTCTGGCTCTCACCACTAGGCATGACTCCTGGGCTTACCTTCTACACCAGACTATCTACACCCTGGTTGTGCTATAACCTTCAAGATGTCCTGTATTTCCTAATTTTAATAACAATTCTCTATCAGAACAGATTGATGCTTCATTTAAAGAATGTTTGCAAACAAACAACAGGATTCTAAAAGTAGCAGAGGTAGTCATATGAGCTAATTGTAAATAATATAATTGTTGTACATAGTTGATTTTTCTACCATAACAATTGTGATTTGTACTGTCCCATTACAATGCTATTTAATTACATTTGTCTCTATTATTTGTATCAAATAGTTCCTCAGCAAAGTATACAGTACATGGCAACCTCAAAGCAGCCTTTGCTGCATGGAGATCAATGCATTCTGGAAAGTCTCTATAGAAGGACCTGGCTTGCCTACACAGCAAACTGCAATGTATTAAATTAGAAGAGCTCTGTAAGTTTGAAAGTTTGCTTCCCTCACTCACAGAAGTTGGTCCAATAAAAGATATTACTCTACCCACCTTGTGTCTCTATTTAAGAAGACAGACAACTTTCTCCCAGAGTCAGGTTTTGGTGGGGCAAAATGTGAAATCCTGTTAGCTGCTATGGTTACAAACCTTTTCATACTGTTTACACACCTGTCTTCCTTTTCATACCTCTTACACAAGTGCATGAACACGTGTTTCTTGCTGGATTAGTAATGGAAGCCACCCTGTAACCAGTATAAAGGGACATATAAACAGGCAGGGAATTAGTAACTGCTGGAATCTACAACTAAAGTGAGTATTTCTTCTCTGTATGGTATGTTATGGGTGACTAGATGTCCTGTGTTTAAAGGGACAGTCCCCTATTTAAGCCCTCTTGCAGGTGTTCCTACTTATTTTTATAAATGGAGAAAATTGGTGCCTATTTTCTGTCTCTCCCCTCCCATCAATATTGGTGGATCCTCCTGCTGTCTGGATTCTTGACTGAAAGCTAGCCAGTCACCCATCCATCAGTGGTGAGACAGTGTGGGGTGGGAGAGAGCACACAGTGGACTGACAATAAGTCCTGTCTCCTGGGTGTGCAAGGTTTCTCAGTTGCCTAGGAACCTTCTCCTGCTGAGACTCTTTGTCGGGGTTCACTGAAACCCCTGCAGTCAGGTTTCTCGGATCCTACAACTACCAGAGCTATCCTTAGTGGGGTGCAGGTCCTGGGACAATTCTTACCCAGGCCCCAGGTGTGGAGTTCAGGGCAATCCTCCTGCCACAGGCCTTGCCCTGCCTCTGCTTCACCCCCACCCTGCCTCCACTGCACCCCTTCTCCTAACTTCTACCCCTCTCCTGCCCCTGCTCTGCCCAGGGCAGCAGGGCGGGGAGGAGCAGAAGAGGCTGTTTGGGCACTCCAGCTCTCATCGCTGTAGTGAGTGAGGAAAGGCAACTCCTGCTGCCATCCTGAGTCAGACTCCTCAGTAAACCTCTGAGCTGTCCTAGGCTCTGTCCATAGGACAGCTGAGGAAGCTGAAACAGGCCAGAGCATGGGGCCTGTAGCAGCCACTCCAAACCATCCTATGGACGGGTTGGCTCTAATCCCCACCCCGTTTTGGCCAGAAGCAGCTCCCATCCCCTCCCTCCCGCAGTGTGCCAAAAGGGTATGAACCCTGACAGAAATCTGGGGAGGGCCATGTGATCCTGCATGGTGCTTTGAGAATACACAGAACCAAAAGAGGCAGGTCCATCCTGGCACCCAGGTAGGCAGGCATGGAGAATGAAGATCACTAGGAAGGAAGGGCTCGGTCAGATCTTCCAGTCACTCCTATCCCCATGGAGAGAGGTGTATGGAAATATGTGTTTCACCTCTCCCTGTGCAAACCTTACAGATAAGAAAGTAAATAGACTTCAGCTATGCAATATTTCTTTTTAACAGTCAACGTGATATTAATTTGAACATTTGTAGTGCATTGTTCTGATTGATTGCCACTGAACTCATTTGAATATGAGTAATTTTACCAGGTGTCATACATTCAGAATAGGGAAATATAGTCACCCTCACTACATTGAATTGGTCTTTGCATTCTTGTATTCACTTAGGAGTTGCATTAAGGTTAGCCTTTTTTTAAGTCTCCACTTTAGGATCTAGTATGTTGGTCCTGCACTGAGTTTCTTGCTGTTGGATTACAGGCAGTCCCCGATTTATGCGGATCCGACTTATGTCGGATCCGCACTTACGAACAGGGCTTTTCTCGCCCCGGAGCTCACGGGCGGCGGGTCGCCACCTGTGTCCTCCGGGGCGAGAAAAGCTTCTCCCGGTCTCCCTGCTCTGCTGGGGGGGGCCAGCGGCTTTGCTGGGCCCCCCCCCAGCAGACCAGGGGGACAGGAGTAAAGCCGCCCAGGCGGCGGCTTTGCTCAGGTGTCCCTGGTCTGCTGGGGGGGTCCAGCGGCTTTGCTGGACCCCCCCAGCAGACCAGGGAGACAGGAGTAAAGCCACACGGGCGGCGGGGTCCCTCCGCCTGTGCGGCTTTGCTCGGGTCTCCCTGGTGTGCTGGGGGGGGACTCCCCCCAGCACCCCAGGGAGACAGGAGCAAAGCCGCATGGGTAGCGGGGTCCCTCCGCCTGTGCGGCTTTGCTCGGGTCTCCCTGGTCTGCTGGGAGGGGAGGGGGTGCAGCTAGTGCACCCCCCCCCCCAGCAGACCAGGCTTTTGTTGCGGGACGCCTCGGGTAGAGCAGCTGGCGTGCTGCCGGGTTGGTCCTGTGGGAACCCACCGGGCAGCGCCCCAGCTGTTCTGTCCCAGGCTCCAGATTCAGCAGCTGTTGAAACTGATCAGGCTGATTCCAGGAAGCTGGGGGCAGAGCAACTCTGGGGGCAGCAGCTGAATCTGGAGCCAGTTCTGACTTACATACAAATTCAACTTAAGAACAAACCTATAGTCCCTATCTTGTACTTAACCCAGGGACTGCCTGTACTGTGTAAGTAACCATGCTGTATTGGGGGTTAGGAAAGGAAAGTTTTCCATCTCATTTTAGGGCCTTCAAGGACCTTTTTGCTGTTTTATTTATTTTCACATAATACCTTATTATTGCTCTGACTCTAATCCTGATGTACAGTTGCCTTTGCCTAATTTACCCTTGCTTTGATCAGCATGCCAGACCACCTAGTGTATCATAGCATCACATCTACTTCACATAGCAACATGATGAAAAAGAAGTCAATACATTCATGGAGGTTAGGTCCACCAATACTTATTAGCCAGGATGGGTAGGAATGGTGTGCCTAGCTTCTGTCAGGGGCTGGAAATGGATGACAGGAGAGGGATCACTTGATGATTACCTGTATCTGTTCACTCCCCCTGTGGCGTCTGGCATTGGCCACTGTCAGAAGACAGTACACTGAGCTAGATGGATCTTTTGTCTGACCCAGTATGGCCATTCTTATGTTCTTATCTGTATGGCTTGCAAACTGTGTCTTGCTGCCTGTATGGTAGTGATTGGGGAGGGGGCGCTATTATAAATAAAGCAACCAATTTATCCTATGGGTCAGGTAGCTGAAAGTCACATGTTATGTGACAATAACTGGATGGACTGGAACTATTTAGTGCAACTAATATGCACTTGTTACATCAGGAATTTACTTTTAATAATTTTCTAGTTACAGAAATGGGCATCTGCTTCCAAAGCAGCAAAGTAAATACAATTCTTTTTTTGTCATCTTTAATTGTACCTCTTTTGCTTCGGTGTTCAAAAGACCACTTTTTAGTGGCTTGTTCTTTCCTACCAGATAAAATGCTTAAATTAGTAGTGTCAGCATTTTTTAATCCAAGAATGCTGTGGGTTCATGTTTCTGAACAATATCTGCATTTTTTTCCTGACTTGGTCATCAATCTTTTTACAGCCATTTACTTAGGAAGCATGAGTGATTTTATAGATCGATACCATAAAGTAAATATGTTCATTTTTGTAATGGTTAGTGTTATATCATTTTTTGTTCAGAGGAAAAAATATGCAATAATACAGTCATAAAGTTTCCCTATTTAGAAAGGTTAATGCAAATTACTTTGCAGAGGAGAAAAAACACAAATAATGTTTACCAGCAATTTGCATGCAAGTGTTTCTCTCTTTGTTTGGTGGAAAGAAAGAACTACCCAAAATAGTCTGAGAAATGGCTAGAGGCTGCCCTACCCTCATTTGACAAAGGACAATATCCCAAAGATGTTTTATTTTTTTAACTAGCTGGCTACACTTTCATTTACTGAAGGTTCCAGATAGGGATTAAATAGTATCTGTTAGTCACTTAATCGACTATAAACAAAAGCTTATTGGTTAATGCTATAGACTACATGCATTCTCTCTTTCCTCTGCCCCCGCCAGTAAATGTTTTAGTAGGTTTGCACCAGGTTCAGGACCTACCCCTTGTAACAAATCTGGGACAGCAACATGGCCTCCTCTGACGCAGAAGATGAAGGGCCCTCTAAGACCCCTTGGTGAGCGGGTCCAGCATCACCTAGCCCACAGGAAGCTGGAGGGCGGGACTAGGAGTATAAGAGCTGATAGCTCAGTCACAGCCTGGGAACTGAACAGACCAGATGCTTGGTCCCAGCTCCTGCAGCAAAGGGTTCAGCTGTGCTGTACCTGATGGGAGGACTGGGTTGGACTGCCAGGACTCCTGCCAGGTCCTGAGGCTTGGGCTGGGCTGCTGAGACCATTGTGACAGCCTGAAGACATGCTGTGACCTCTGGGACCCCCGCCAGGCCCCGATGACTAGACTGGTCCACCTGTGCCCCTGCCTGAGCTAGAACCAATGGTCTCCCTGTCAACACCTCTGTTCCTAGCTGACCTTGAGGAGCAGTGCCTGAACCTAGTAGGCTACCAGGGTGAACTGGGAAGCAGCCCAGAGTTAGCCATCTGAGGAGATGGAGGTCGGATGGGCAGCGCATTGTGGCTTGGATCCCCACAGACCTAGTTGGTGTGTTACAGCCCGATCCCTGCTGACCCATTGGCTGCCACTGTCATGGCTCTGGGCTGCGACACAGTGAAGTGGGTGGGCCTGTGTCCCCCCTGGTACCCCTTCCCTTGGGTGGCAGGTTCCCCCTGTGAGGCAAAACCCCTGCACTTGTCGGCTCTCCGCCAGTGAGAAGACCTGACTCCTGCCCAGCCGGGACCTGGCTGAAGCTTTAAACTGTTGAACCACTTTTGGTAGACATTTGTCTGTCCGCCCTGCCCTGACCCAGGGCTGGGCCTTATAAACTGTTAGCCCAGACTGCGCCCCAAGCTGAGCCTTATACACTGTCGCTCGGCCTACAGTTAGGCCAAGGTATGCCGAGCAAACTTGTCGGCAGCTGCGGCACTGCAATTGCTCTGTAGCGAGATACTTTCGAGAGTCAGCATGGCCTCCCTGTAAAGGCCACCCTTTACACTGCTGTTGTGGCTCTGCATTTAAAGTGTATTAGGAGAAAGGAAGGCAGGCAGCCTGGCTCCATTGTGGCTTGTGCAGGGTCCGGGAGCTCCTTCCCCAGACAAGGGCTGCTGCCATCCCGCACTGCTGCCTCTATATTAGAGGCAGCGGCTCAGAGTGGCAGAGGGCTCCTCAGGAGTGGGACTGGAGCACACTAGCTGCCAGCTTCACCCCCAGGGACTATGGAATAGTTAAACAACCAATAAGAATTCATGAGGATACTTGACTATTCAGTTAACTGATATTTAACATCCCTAGTTCCAGATGCAGTGTGAGTGTACCTTTTGGATATAGAGGCTTATTCCATAGAGGCTTTCCAAATCTGTCATGTGGAATTAAACCATATTTGTCCTGCTGTGTCCGGGACTCTACTGTTCATGGTAGAGAAAAGAGGATTTGACCCTTTAGTATTCAGATACTTAGACTACAGTATACTCAGGGATGGCTGTCTTACTGGGAATTGTTCCAGGAAACTGATGCTTAATGATACTTGAGCTCTAATAATTAGTAACAGCCTCTGTGTGATGGGGATGTATTTGGGCAGTAGTTTAAGTAATGTTAAATACTGTGATTAAGTGCCACCAGCAACGCTCACCACTTTAGAAGCTACAAATAGACATGTATACTAATGTACTCCTGCAGCAGCCACTTGGTGTTGGCCTAATTAAAGACGAGTATGATTGGTGCTGTTGTGCCCCCTCCATATCGTATTGATTCAGTTCAACTGCCTAATGCTGGGGTGGAAAATGGGAGTATGTCCAAAGCACTGGAGTAGAGCTTAACCCTTGGACTGGGTATAATGCTTTAAGACCTTTAGATGAAAGGGACTTTAAACACTAATTACCCTAATTCTTGGCTCTGCCTCTGTCTCATCTGCTTCTTGAAATTGCTGATTATTGGACTCGAACAAGATAAAAACCTCAATTTTTAAATTATGCTATTACAGAAGAGGGATTACAGGCTACATCCTAAATAGGAATGACTGCAACAATAGTATACGGTTCATGGAGTCACCGTAACAACTTAAAATCAGTTTAAATAAATAATCTTTTGAAATGTGGGGGACTGCTTTCACAAAATATGGAACAGCAACCTTAGGCTCAGTGGATGTTTTCAAACCTAGTCACTATCAGAACAATAATTTGAATGGGTATTTATTTATATCCATACTAAACATAAAAAATTGGCATACTTGAAGCCAAGAATGGTAAATTAAGGGTCATTCTTTACCACGCATCTGCAAAATACTGTAACTCTAAATTATAATATTCCAACAAGTAGCTCTGAGAGGAGAGTGTTTGCTCACTCCACCTCTCCCTGAAAAGAGAAGTGGTTCAGGTCCCTAACACAGATTGGCAAAGAGGCAAATCTGGCACCATGTTACGTGAATGATGAAAGTTCCCATGCTTTAAACTCATGGGCTACGTCTACACTGCAGGCTTCTTGCGCAAGAACTGTTTTGCAGAGGAGTGCTTGTGCAAAAGTTCTTGTGGAAGAGAGCGTCCACACTTCCATGTGCTTTTGAGCAAGAGTGTCCACGGTAGTGTGGACGCTTCCTTGAGCAAGAAAGTTCTGATGGTCATTTTAGCTATAGGGGTTTCTTGCGCAAGAAATCCATGTTGCCTGTCCACACTACCTTCTTGCGCAAGAGCTCTTGTGCAAAAAGGCTTATTCCTTGTGGGGAGAGGAATAACTCTTCCACAAGAAGCCCTCTTTTCTGACGCTGTACTGTAAATTTACTTGCACAAGAACGTGCGTGCAGTATAGATGCTCTGCAAGTTTTTGCACAAGAACAGTTGTTCTTGCGCAAAAAGCCGACAGTGTAGACGTAGCCATGAAGTAGGAATTCTTTCTTTAAAACTAATGGCCCATAAGCTGCATTTCTGTCTTCAATTACAATTGTGCAAGTCCCATTAACATCAGTGAAATTACTTGGGTGTAACTGAAATTACTTTCCCTTCCATCCTCTTAAAAACATCTGACTGTATATTCACTTACTAATGAAAATATAATGGTTTTGTGGATTTTCATGAGGATCTGCTCTCAGACATAAAGTGATCCCTTGAGCTAGCCTGAAGCCACTACTCTATGAAGTAAGGCACTGATCAACAGGTAGCTAGCTATCCTCTCTGCCTCACCTGCTCCACACCCAGGTTAGAGAAAAGAGCTAAAGTGAAAAATAGGACCTCATTATTTTGCAATACCTATAAATGAAGAGAACTTGCTGTAGACAGGCTTGCATGGGAACTCATTAAATATGGTAGTTAGAACTGTATATGTTTCCTAGCTGTATTGTTTATCCCTACAGTGTTTAGATTTATGTGAGAAATATGTTAAATTTAATTTCTGCTGTGAATAGTGATGTGGTTCCACAGAAAATGCTGCTCTTGCCTCAGGCACAGAAAAAATGTGTGTTGCTGATTGGTCTGCTTGGTGATTTGATTTCACAAAGGCTCATGGCTCTTTTGCTAAGGAGGATCCAAATGTCCCAACAGACAAGAAGGCAAATATTTTACTCCTCCCACAGGTTCCTTCCCAAAAACACAACAAGAAGAGATAACAGAACAACCAACCCTCCCAGTTTCTGCTACCTCACATATCCATAGGTAACACAGCTCTGATTTCCAACTTTTAAGAACTCTAACCTCCCAAAGACTCCTGTGAGCCGAGTCTTTGGCTTATTTTTCTCCACTCCCCACCCTTCTATTATCAATGCAAAATGTGGAGACTTTGTGAAACCTTTGCAACAGTATAAAACAAATGGGAAATATGTTAAAGGATCTCCATTGCATTAAAATGAACATGATACTGCATTGATTTTTGTAGTTAATTTTAATATATAATTCAACATATATAATTCTGATTACTTTTTCATTTATTTCCTGCTATTACATTGGATTCTATGGCAAACTGTATGTGAAAAAATAAAATCAGGACTTTTGCTGCAGAATTTATGGTCATTATCCAATGATATACATGTGGGTGAGTACCAGGATGCTCATTTCCCCCTATGGAGCACCCACAGAATTGGCACCTGTGATCCCTATAGTAATCCATCTCCTTGAGAGGCCGTAGCTAGGTTGGTGGAAGAGTTCTTCCTTTGACCTAGTGCTGTCTACACCAGGGCTTGGGTTGGCTTATCTATGTTTCTCAGGGGTGTATGGATTTTTCCTTCCCCTGAATGATGCAGTTAGGTTGTCCTAAATTTTAGGTGTAGACCAGGATTAAGTTAGTCAGAGGTGTGATTTGCTTTTGACATGGCTGTGCCAGGAAAAGACCCTAGTATAGTTGCAGTTATACTGGCAAAACTTCATTTTAGCTGAGATAGCATAGTTCACTTGAGGTGGGGGTTGGAGTAAGCTATGCCTGCAAAAGCCCCATTTTTCCAGTGTAAGCTATGTTCACGTTAGGAGGGCTTTGCCAGGATAGAATACTGGTGTAGCTATTCCATCAAAGCTCTTCTGGTGTAAACATGGTCTTAAACAGTACGTTCTTTAGGGCAATTGTTGTTTTATTCTTTGTACAGTACCTTTTATAAAGGGGACTCCTAGATTCTCCTGTTGTACAAATAATTAATAATGGGTCGTGTGTTACTAATAACTGTGAACCTACACTATTTTTAATCTGGTGTAAATCCTACTTGGAGGGTTCTTCAGAATTAAGAATTTGTTTGAGGCAGAACCTGGCACTAACCAGAGAAGAGCAACTTCAGCCGGATCAGTTTGCCAAATTTGCATATTACTAATCATTCCCTCCAAACAGGTGAAGAAAGGCCTTTGTCTGACCCAGTTTTAAGACTGAGTGCACAAAAAAAAAAAAAAAAAAAAAAAGAGAGAGAGAGACAGAGAGGAGTGGAAAAGTAAGGGAAAACCAGACAGCACAGAATTGGTTGGATTCATACAGCAGCTCCCTCACAGCCACAAGCTCAAGTAAAGAGCAATTCTGAAACATTGTTTTAGTCCTATAAATTAAAATGGACTGTAAACAAATATACCTCCTTTGTAGAGGAAAAAAGGTAGAGTTGTTTTCTGATAAATTGTTAATCTAAGATCCGAGAAGTTTCCCTACTGAGCAGCATTAGGCTGCACGGAATCTGAGTTCTTAGAAACTTCAGGAGAATTGCAAAATTGTATTTAAAAAAAAAAAAAAATTTACTGGAAAGAAAAGTGGAAATCCTAAAGAACAAAACTAGCATTTAAAATGTCTGTTCTCAGAATTCTAGAAGATATTGATTGAATCCTAAATCATCAAGATAAGCCCAAACTCCCACACATTGGACAACAAATACCATATTTTAGAGAGGAGATCCTGTGATGGAGTATACAAATCCCTACACTGGGCAACAAACATTAAGGAGATCAACTAGCTGCACCCTATCACCCCTGCAACATATGCACAGACTGGAGGAGGAACTAAAAGGCAGCAGAAAAGGTCACTTGGGGGCAGACCAGGAAAGGGAAAGGATTTGTGCCTTGCAGATCATGAGAGAGGCTGAGGGAAGGCAGGATCTTCTCTTCAGCAACAGTGTGAAGACTCCTCCCTGAGGAAAAGGAGGATCTGCTTCTGTTACACCTGGAGAGGGAAGCATTTTCCTCCTCTCACCTACTAACCCAGGTGTTTTTTTTTTCTCTGTTTTGTTTATGGACTCCCCTGGAAGGAGAGAGACTTGAGCCAAGACTTCAGGAGACAGCCGCTGCACTATGAATGAGAGCTCTGAGCTATCACACCATTCCTGGCCAAGAAAAAATGTCTAGTGGAAAGCCCTTCACAACCTCCTGTGGTAGACGATAGCGGGGTGGCAAGGCTGGCCTCCCTGGGCTATTTCTTAAGATGCTCATGGATGTCAGTACCTTGTGTTGCCTTCACAGAGCTCTGGGCTGCAGCCTGGTAGGGTTGGAGGGTCCCAGCTTCTCCGTCCCTGCATGTTGATAGGCCTCAGCTCTGACCACTGGGAATGCTCCCCATGAGTGAAGACCACCTCACAGCCACATGTTAAAACCAAAAAGGCTAATAACAAAGTTATGGCTGTATTGTTACTTTGACTGCAATACAGACAGGAAGCAAAGGTTGACAATAGCTAAACAAATTTAATCATTCATCAAGGCCATATTGTTTGTTTCCCTGACCTCAGTCCTCCTCTCTCACAGGCACATTAGAAAGAGTGCCTCGTAAGTGGGCATCTGAAAAAGCGGAAGTAGAAACAGCTATATGATTCCCAGCAAAGTTTCAGCAGCTCAATGACGAAAAAGTCTAATACCTCTGGGACACTAATTTAGCTAAGAGCCTTGCTGGAAAGAAGTCTTACAGCCAATCAGTCTACCTCCCGTAAGTTCTAAGAAGAATAAGACTAAAATACTTAATTGTTGCTCTACTGTAACAGGTGGACTTTAGTTTGTCAGTCTATAGCTGGTAAAATTAAATTACACAGAAATTGCAGATCCTGTTGTTCTAAGACAATGAGTTTGATTCAGTCTACCCCTTTTAGCCCAACACAAATCACATGCAAATCAGGATCTAATCATTTTACTCCTTTAATCTTGCATGCATGTAGATGAGCATAAAGATGGAAATAACTAAAAAATAACTCCAAGACACAGCTTGAGGAGGGAAGATGGGAGAATGTTGTTACAAGACAGAGGAAATAAAAGTGATTGTACAGAATCCAGAGTGATTGTACAGAGATGATGATCTCTCCCCCACTCTAGATGACAAAACATTACTTTGGTGAGATGCTGATATAAACCTCATTGGCATGCCTGATGTGATAACTGATAACTCAGACAGTCACTGACTATAAAGAACATAAGAATGACCATACAGGGTCAGACAAATGGTCCATCTAGCCCAGTATCCTGTCTGCCGACAGTGGCCAATGCCACGTGTCCCAGAGAACAGAACAAGTAATCATCAAGTGATCCCTCCCCTGTCACCCAATCCCATCTTCTGGAAAATAGAGGCTATGGACACCATCCCTGCTCATCCTAGCTAATAGCCATTGATGAACCTATCCTCCAGGAACGTATCTAGTTCTTTTTAGAACACTATTACAGTCTTGATCTTCACAACATCCTCTGGTAAGGAGTGGAATTTCCACAAGTTGACTGTGCACTGTGTGAAGAAATACTTCCTTTTTTTTTTTTTTTTTTTTGTTTAAAACCTGCTGCCTATTAATTTTATCCAGTGAGTCGTAGTTCTATATAATTAGAATCAGTAAATAAATAATACTTCCTTATTTACTTTCTCAACACGTCACAATTTTATAGATGTTTGTCATATTCCCCTAATTACTTGTCTCTTTTCCAAGCTGAAAAGTCCATCTTATTAAGCTGTACTCATATGGAAGCTATTCCATATCCCTAATAATTTTGCTGCTCTTTTCTGAACCTTTTCCAGTTCCGATATATCTTTTTTTTTTAAGATGGGGTGAATACCTGCACACAGTACTCAAGATGTGGGTGTAGCATAGAAATAGAGAGGCAATCTGATATTTTCTGTCTTATTATCTATTCCTTTCTTAATGATTCCCAACATTCTGTTAGTATTTTGGACTGCTGCTGCACACTGAGTGGATGTTTTCAGAGAACTATCCATAATGATTCCAAGATCTCTTGAGCTGTTACCACTCAGAGTAAAGTGGTGCAGCTGCATCAGTTTAGCGGTGACGCTGTAGTGAAAACACAGCCTTAGACTGCTGCTTAGGAATGTTATGTAGACTTTTTTAGAGTTGAAATAATTTTCAACCTCTAAAATAGGGTGGAAAAGGCAGAGAATCTTTCACTTGAGATTCACAGCTCAAAGGGTACGGATTAAGAAGTCCTCTTGGATATTTCTTCACTTCAGTTAGTTAAGATGATAAGCACCTGAGTTAGCCTAGTCTAGGTTGAGCAGCCATAGTGCAAAATCCTACTCATGTTACTTTGTTCTCACTACAGATTGAATCTCTCTAATCAGAACCTTACTGGTGCTGAAAAGAGAATTTGCCAGTCCTTGGGAGGTCAATATATCTAGCAGCATTACCAATGCATGCACTACTTACTGGACTCTTAGAAAACATTTAGGGGTAAATTAGAGCTAAATAACAGCACAGAACACTGAGAGCCAGGACTGGTGGTTGTAAACAGACTTCATGGGACCATGGGAAAATTGACCACACCCATAAGTGGACATCCTGCTAACTAAAGTCATGCTGGAATACAGATGTTTCTGGACTAGAAAGTACTGGGCTAGAGAGGCTTAACTTGTAGTATTGTACTCCCCCGTGTGGACTCAACACTTCCGGGGGAGCACATTCCTTACTTTTCATATTGCAGTAAGTTGGCCTGCTATAATTCACTGGGAAAGAATCAGAAGAGAACTTGTCTATCCTGGGCACAGAGGGAGAATTGTGGGAAGGCACTGGACAACTACCGAGGCATGTAAGGGATTTAGTCTGTATCCTCAGTGTGAAGTGGGTCAGCTATCTGCCAAGGTGTAAGGGGCACCCAAGCTTCCGCATAGCTCTTGATGGGCCAGTTAGCCAGGGTTGAAAGCAACATCTGATTTGGGTGAGGAGTTTTCATGTGTGGATGCAAGTGGAATTAGGTGCTACACACAAGTTAACTCTGCAGCAAAAACATACCCAGAGTATGTTGCTTACAGGGCTGCAGTCTGAAGGACTTTGAGACAATGCGTAATGAGTACTGGTGAGAAATGAGTTACACAATCGACACATTCAAGAAATATTTCAGATTTGAATTCCCCCTACTTAGCAGAATCTCTTGGCTCTGAGACTGCTCCGTTAGTACTGCTGGAGGAAATTCCTGAAAACTATCCTAGCAAAGTATGGAATATGAAAAAGCCACTACACTGTCAGCTTGATTTTGCACTTTAAATGGAAAAAATGACAAAAATGTTGTACTGTACAGCAAATATCACACATGTCTTTCAGCTGTTTAATTGGAGCAGCATTAGAATACAAGGCAGCAAAAGACCTCTTAAAGTACCTCCAAAGGTACTTATAGTGCTTGTATTACCTTTATCTCAGCACTACACAATCTCTAATGTATTCTCTCAACCTTCCGTGCGAGTGCTATTGTCTACATTTTTTCAAGTGAAGCACAGAGTGACTAAATGATTTGGCCAAGGTCAGTCAGAAGGTCGCTGGTGAAGCAGATAATTGAGAGCACATCTTCCAAGTTCCAGGCTAATGCTTTAACCATTGGATCATCCACATTGCATTATTTTATAAATAGGATTTATTTCCCAGAAAATAAAACTTTGATTCAGTAATGTGAGAATTTTAAATAAGACTTGAAAGCGCTCCCGACTCCTCCCTCCATTTTAAAAAAAATGTTGAGCATGACATGATGTTCAGTGTTCATGGGCCTTTCCAAATTTAGACTAAGATTTTCCAAAGTGACTAGTTATTTTAGATGCCTCCATTTTGTGAGTCTCCAACTTGAGCCACTGTAACTGAAACTGATTTTCAGTAAGTAGTTAGTGCTAACGTCTGCACATTAGGCTGTTGTAAGGGATGATAAATTGGGGATCCCAAAACCAAGACACTCAAAATCACTTGACACTTTTGAAAATCTTGTCCAAAACTTCTAATTTTAATAGGTCTGTATAAGTTTGCAAGTCATTCCTTAGTTGCATAACTTAAAATTCTTATTGTGCTGTACTTTTGTTCAGTGGATATAATTCTAGGTCCCAATATAGTTCAGCATGTACCTAATATTATATAGTAAGATAGTTCAGCATGTACCATACATAAGTAGTTCTTCATTAAGATTACTTACGTCAGTGGTTCTCAAATTTAAGCAATCCAATTACCTTAATTTTGATTTTAAATTTTTTACAGATTCTGAAGACCCATCCTCTTCCTGCCCTTGCTCTGCCATGTCACACCCTTTTTCTAGGGCTCTCCATCTGTCAATCTCTGTCCCACATCCTCATTCACTAGGCTGTAGTAGGGAGTTGAGATGCAGGGGAAGTGAAAGCTCCAGCTGGGGGTGTGGGCTCTGTGGTGGGGCCAGGGATGAGAGTCTGGTGTGCAGTTGGAGGCTCCAGGCTGGGGCAGACAGTTGAGGAGGTAGAGGTGAGACCTCTAGCTGGAGATGTGAGCTCTGGGATAGAGACAGAGATGAGGGATGTCACATGACACAGGAAAGGGCTTCAGGCTGGGGGAACAGTTGCGGTATGGGAGAGCGAGGGCTCTGGTTGGAGGTGTGGGCTCTAGGGATAAGGGATTTGGGATGTTGGAGGGAGCTCTAGGATGGGGTGTGGGACAAAGGCATGGGAGGGATAGCTCAGTCGTTTGAGTATTGGCCCGCTAAATGCAGGGTTGTGAGCTCAATCCTTGTTGAGACCATTTAGGAATTTGGGGCAAAAATTTGTTGGGGATGGTACTTCCTCCTTCTGTGAAGACGGGGGACTGGATGTGATGACCTTTCAAGGTCCCTTTCAGTTCTAGGAGATAGGCAATCTCCATTAATTTAATTTAAAGGCGCGTGGAGTATGAGAAGGAGTTCCTGGTTATTTCATCACATGACAAACTATTTAATTAAAGATTTATTCCTGGAGATACCAGGAGAAGCTTGGAGGGTTAGCAAGCCTACTTGTAAAGTCTTTCTGATAACTTCCAAAAGATTGAAATATAGACTACAGTCCTTCCAATGTGCTCCTTTTAGTTGTAAATCCACAATCCAGAGAATCAGAGCAGGAAAGAGGCAAAATGAAACCATTCCTTGCCATTTGCATGGAAATTAGCTGTTTCAAAAAAAGCTTACAGCCCAGTTTGTGGAAAGTTACTGATACAAGATGGAGTCCAGGATCAAATGAGCATATCACATGTCATTACATGGTTTGATGACTCATAGAGAGTAGCCAGTGTCCCCCTGGAGGCTGAGGCATATGCAGCAAGCCATATGAATGCAGAATGAGATTCTTCTGAGGTCCACTATTAGGGTATGTCTAAACTACATTCCTCTTTCGAAAGAGGGATGTAAATTAGACATCGAAATTGCAAATGAAGCTGGGATTTGAATTTCCCATGCTTCATTTGCAAAGTCATGTCATGGCATTTTTTTTAAAAATGCTATTTCAAAAGTGAATCCATGGTCTAGACGCAGTTCTTTCAAAAAGAAAAGCCTTTTTCGAAAGATCCTGTAAACCTCATTTTTTGTGGAGTACAGGATCTTTCGAAAAAGGCTTTTCTTTTTGAAAGAACCATGTCTAGACTGCAGTTTCACTTTCGAAATAGTGTTTTTCGGAAAAACCCCACCATGTTGCAATTATGCAACTAAAACGCAGGAAATTCAACTCCCAGCTTCATTTGCAATTTCGATATGTCTAATTTACATCCCTCTTTCAAGAGAGGGATGTAGTCTAGACATAGCCTTAGAGTGAAATGTTGTTAATGGGTCATCAAGCTTGCGTAGTTCATACATAATGGCTGGCTGGAATGTATATGTAAACTGCCATATGATGTTACCCTTATAACAAATACATTTGAGATACAGATACAGAGAGCCAATATTTATATTTTAGATACCATAATTATACAGCTTTAAACAGGATAATCTTATTTAGCAAATAATGACTTTTCTATTGACACCTTCCATAACATAATTTGTACAAGATTTATTGCAATTGCCTAATAGTGGCAATATTGTAAGAACAAAGAACGGCCATACCAATGGTCTCTGTAGATCATTAGCGTGTCTTCTGACTGTGGCCAATGCCAGGTGCTTCAGAAAGAATGAACAGAACAGGTAACCATCAATTCACTCCATTCCTTGTCACCCAATATGTGATCAATGACATAAATGGTCATATCTCAGTTATACAGCATTACACTGGGCTAGTGTGAGAAAGAGGGAAGATGATACTGTCTGCCATAGTTCAGGGCAACTACACTTGGTTTTTCCTTAGTGGTTCAAAAAGGGTACTCTCAGGCTTTTGGTGTCCTAGCTTTTGTCTTTCTAGGGTGGAGATCTGTGCCTTTTTCTTTCTTGACCAGGGTATTTCTGGGCTTAACATTTCCCTGCCTTTACTGTATAATTCCCAGCACAAGAACATCTGCCTGAACAGGTGTAGTTGCTTTCTCTTCAGAGACTAATAACAGAGTAACTGCAAACAAGTTATAGGTTACCATGCAGCACTTCCAAGGTCATAAGTATAAGAGAGAAAACATTAAAAACAGCAAAAGAACCTACACGCATGTGAATAACCTTATCCAGAGATTATACCAACATGGGCTCCAGCAGGCAAGTCCCCAAGCCCCTCCCCCTTCTCTAAAGGGCCCTCTTGTGCTCACAAGTTTGTAACAACCTTAGCTGAGAACTAACACTCACTCTTATGGCGTGTAAGTAGACTTAGTCCTTCCTGTCCTTCCCTTAGGATTGGGGCTCACAAGTAGAAGTCCTGTCTACTTGCTGGATCAGGAAGGAAGCCCTGCACTAATTTAAAAGTAGGCTATTTATCCCCAAATCCTTCTTTTATCTGTTGGCCCCTAGAGAATCTAGTTTGAACTAGTATATGCAGACCTCTCCAAGCAGTGGTGTTTCTCTGGAGATGTTGCATCCTGAGGGAATTTGCCTAATCACTGTCTGCTATTCTCCTGTTTACCCTTCCGATGGCAATGCAAACAACCATGTAAAAACACATAGGCAATTGTGGTTTTAATACAGTGAATTCCAAAGATATTAAACTCAGTTCAATAAGTTTTTAACCCAGTTCTGGAAGGTTTGTCACAGCTTCTCCAACAAATGACAATGGTGAACTGGGAGGATGAGCTGGAAGACATACACTGGTGTGCATACGTGATGGATTCTGAGAGCTAGCACTCCATTTTGGGAAGCCTATCTAATGTAGGGTTGATGTGTGAAAGAAAACTTCGTGTTTGTGCAGGGCCATCCTTATGAATTCTGGTACCCTATACAACCTGAGCACCTGCACTCCCAACCCCCACAGTGAGGGAGCAGGGGCTGTGGGGAGCAGGAACAAAGCAGGGAGGCTGGTGTGGGAGCAAGCAGAGGGGAAGAGCTGTTAGCCAGGAGGCAGAGCAGATGGTGAGGCACTGGGGCAGCAGGTGCCAGTAGGTGGAGCAGGGGATTTGGGCCACTTGACCGGGAAGCAGAGCAGGGGGTGGGGGACTGAGGAATTGAGGCCACTGAGGCCAGGAAGCAGTGAGAGCACGGGGCCGGGAGATTCAGCCACCCGGGGCAGAAAGCAGTCGTAGCAGGGGCCAAATTTAGTGGTGCCCTATGCAGCTGCATATTCTGTGTGTATGCTCAAGAACAACAGTCTCCAGTAGGATACAGGGGAAATGTTCACACTTTTTTCTGAAAAGTGTCATGTGCTATATTCACAAGAGATACCATCCCTTAACTATTAATTTTTGTACTTCTAAATGCAGTCACAGATTCATGCTTTTATATTCCTTGTTCTTCCATTGTACTTTCCATTGTATAAATATACCTTCCCCATTTTCTGTTTTTAGGGTAAAGTATAGTGTTGAAAGACCTACGAGTTGCTGTCTGTTTTTCTCATGTACCTTTACATAAATGCCTTAACTTCTGACTGCTATATTCGAGAAAACACTGCCTTTACTGTTCCTAAGGAAGTTTATGTTTCTTGTTTTAAATTTTGGAAGAAATAGAGGTAAAGGATAATATTTGCTGATCTGGCAAAGAGGTGACACTGTATGTAGAAGACCAACTCTTTGAAATGTTCCTGGTCTGAAATGAAGCTAAAGAACAGAGAGGCAAAGACCAAGGAAGATATTTTAAAATTAAATCAGGGTTGGACAAGATGTGGCGAGGGACCGGATCCAGCCCACCTAACACTTTGATCCAGCCCGCGGTCTGCATCTGGCTGCTTTCTGCTTATACCCTGCTGCCCGTGCCACTGAATTTCCAGGTAGTGGCTCAGGCAGCAGGATCCTATTTAAATGGTTCACGGCTTCCAGCTGCAGTGCTACCCTGGCAGGGACCAGACCCATGAGCTCTTTACATAGTCACAGCAACCCCGGGCAGCTGCCAGGCAACACAGTAGCAGCGTGGTCAGGAGCCACAAGCCCTTTACTGTATTTTTACTTCAAAGCCTCTGGCCCAAGAAACTCTGAGGCTTTACCCAGCCCCATCCCTTTCACCCCAGGCCTTGTCCCTTCTGGGGGTGGAGCCGGTCCATGACCTAATATCAGTATTCATTGTGACCCATTTTAAAAAATGATTGGCCACCCTTGCATTAAATCTTCAGTAACTTCCTACAGTCGGCATTGATTTTTCTATTTCTCTTAGAAATCTGAAGATTGGAAAAGAAGACTTGGACTTAAATTGCAGCAAGGGAGGTTTATGTTGGACATTGGAAAAATTTCCTAATTGTCAGGGTGGTCAAACACTGGAATAAATTGCCTAGGGAGGTTGTGGAATCACCACCTTTTAAGATTTTTAAGAGCAGGTTAAACAAACGTCTGTCAGGGATGGTCTATACAGTGTTTGGTCCTTCCAAGAATGCAGGGAATTGGACTAGCTGACCTCTTGATGTCCCTTCCAGTCCTAATGATCCCATGATTCTATACATTCATATCAGTCAAGTTTGGATTAAAACATCTATGTAATACGATGTGAGCCTTATAGTATTGATAACCCTGCATTGCAATAGTGTGGAGAATCCTGGGGAAAGATCTCTTGATTTTATCTACTACAGTCATCATAAATCTCTTTTACAGGTGCATAGTGCATGTCAGAGGCCACTAGTGGGGAGGGGCACAAAGGGGGCACCCACCAAAGGAGGCCACGTGACTTCTCTCCATTCCACCTCTAGAACTATGCCCTTCCTCCTCTGCCCAGCCCATCCATTTCCCATCCCACATTATCTGGGGTGGGAGTATCCTGCTGTGCTGCACTAGACAGCATCTCAGAGGCTGCCTGGGACTCAGGAGGGTGTAGCCAGTGCACATCCTTCCCCGCCCATCCCCATCCCAGCACGTTACCTGGTGAAAGGCAGTGTCCCCTCTCCCAGGCAGCATGACCAGAGATTACCTCTAGAGTGCAGCAGCCAGGCAGCGTGGCCAGAAGAGAGGCTCTGGATTCACAACTTCCCTTCTAGCTCTGGCCCCACCAGCTGCTGGCCCTTCTTCTTTCCCTCCCCATGGTGTCTGGGGAGGGACTTGTGACCCTTCCGCACGCCTTCCCCCCATCCACATTGCTCCGGTGCATTTATATGGTTATTATAGTGATGATTGTGTCATCCCTCTGCTATTAAAACTGAAACTAGCTAGTTGTTTTTGGCACCATCCAGAGAAGATTACTTTTCCTAATATTTGCAAATAATTATTTATGTCACAAGCCTCAATATTTGATGCAACAACAAATGATTGTTGAAGTAAGTTGAGGATCGGTAACATGGAGTCAGCAGGCCTCAATAAAGGCCTGTAACATAAAAACATCAACAGGCCTGAAATCCAGTGAGCAAGACTTCGGTTCAGTAACACAGGAGCCAGGAAAGAGGCCCTATTGATAATTGTGTGATTGTGTAAGTTAGGTCGAGCATGGAAGGACATTGCGAGGTACCGGGTACAGATTGTAAACCAAAGGGGAGTAGTGAAATATCTTAATAAGAAATGTCTTGGTACAAAAGACTCCCCAAAAACTAATGCACATATTGACCTAGCTTCAAGACTGGGTCGTAATTGATAGCATGAAGGATAGTAAGTAATCCTCCCTTCCTTAAGGTGAAGGGTGGTAACTAGGCAACAGAGGGGGCAACCTGGTACGTAAAGAAGTGATGTAAGTTGTTTATACATGTCTATAAAAAGGGCACCACAAACGGTGAACACCAACCAACCTGGCAGGAGAGAGGGGGGGCACTAGGCATCTGAAACGGCAGGTGTCATTGCCGAGACTTACAGAACGCACAGTGGCTTAACATTGGCTAACCACTGTTAATGTCTGTCATTTGGCAATAGGCCTGCTATGTGTTGGTACATTGTCAATGCTTGCAGAATGCACAGAGGCCACTGCTGACAACTGATAATGCATAGCATTTGGCAATAAACCTGCTCGACTGGTTTCATCCTTGCCTGAATCTGTCATTTCCGGGGATCTCAGAAATCCACTGTGTTGACCCAAGTGCACGGAGTCTAACACTTTAGATAAAGGGAGTGCACGCACACAGCCAAAAGTTTATCATCACTGATGGAGTAGAGGTCCTGTCAGAGTGCACTGGGATAACTCCGAAACCCTGACTGACAACAATTGTATCTACAGTTATGTATTGTGCAGTTAGTTTTCAATTGAGTCTTAAAAGCTAATGCTTCACCGGTTATAAGTTAATGCTAAACTAACAAATATGAATTGCCATATGTAAAACTACCTTATCATTTTTGTTATTTGTTTGGGATAAATAAGCATGATTATTCACTATATTTATTGTTTTCAACAAATAGTAAGAGGATTTAAACCCTTATCCTACAGAAAAACTACTCTTTTATGCTGTTTTCCTTCTATTGGTTACTTGGCTAAAAAATTGGTATACAAATTCCAAAAAGTACTTCCTTGATAAAAGCCAATACCATGGCAGATGCTCAGGCAATTAATGAAAAAATCTGCTTCTAATAAAATGTAAAAATATGCATTTTTAATAATTGTCCTGTGGATTGCAGCAGTTCCCCATCTGCCCAACAAGAGCTGTATTTCATGGGCATCTGCCATAGACCAGAGAACCAGAACTGGGAACCTATGCTATGTTATTGAGTTTAATCTGTAGTCTCATCTCTGTGTGTGTTTTAGCTAATACAGGTTAGCTTTTTTGACAAATGATCTTCAGTTGGACCTATTAATGACATATTAAAGCTAGATACATGAATTGCTTGCTCAGTTTTTACTTTTATACAGTGATAGAAATGTAGCCGTGTTAGTCTGGGGTAGCTGAAGCAAAATGCAGGACAATGTAGCACTTTAAAGACTAACAAGATGGTTTATTAGATGATGAGCTTTCGTGGGCCAGACCCACTTCCTCAGATCAAAGAAGTGGGTCTGGCCCACAAAAGCTCATCATCTAATAAACCATCTTGTTAGTCTTTAAAGTGCTACTTTTATACAAGTAGTTTTCCCCCAATATTTAAATCAAAGCACAGCACAGCGCATTTTTTAAACCCCCTGAAAATATCTTGCTCCACACAACTTGTATTTAGATAGTTCCCTCCCTCCCTTGAGAGAGGAGACAAGGAATATCTTATTTTGTATTTTCAATTACTTATTATAAAATGTCACTCTCTTATTTGATGTTCTGTTTGATACTTTGACTTTTCATTTATAAAAGATCTGAACCTATGATTTGTCTCCATAAAAAGCCATTGCACTGTTCTTAACAAAAGTGATTTTACTGCTTGTTTCTCATGGTAAGATACTTCTATTATTCTGGATTCAGTATGTTCCACTGCTGATAAGTGCTCATGTTATTTCTTTCTATTCCAGAAATCTAATGCAGCTCTTAGATTTTAACACTGAATAACTCCTTTCATACTGATTAGAGCTTAAACATTTACACCAGGAGTGGGGAAACTTTTTGGGGTTTGGGGCTGCTGACCCACAGAAAAATCAGTTGGGGGCCACACACAAGTGAGAAGCAAAATGAGAAGCCTCTGATTCAGAAGGAGAAAGACACTCTCCACATTCCCCCTGCACACCAGACTCTGGGGGGTGGGTGGGGAGGGAGAGGCAGGCAAGTAGATTTTGTGTGCTCCAGTCCTGTGGGTGGGTGGCATGGGTGCTGGAGTGCCAGCAAGGGCTCCCCAATGCTGAGCCTCGGGGGCTAGATTCAGGCAAGCCAGGGGCCACAACTGACCCCCAGGCCTGAGGTTCCCCAGCTTGATTTACACAGTTTAAGGATTTCCATATACCATTCTAAATCTTGGACGTTATGCTGGGACATCCAGATTAGATGAAATACTGCTATCAGTAATAAAATCATAGTTATCTGGAGTAATGCTGGAACAGGCAGAATATTAGCAGTTATGTTCACTACAGTAAAATATCTGCCATAGACCACCCAAATCATTACAATTGGCCCTCATGAGCCCTTTAAGTATATAATAACAGAGAGATGAAGAATGCAAAATATTATTCAATGGAAAAAGTGTTAAAATTAGTGCAGATTATTGTAGGAGGACACTAATAGTTTGAATACAAGTGAGTTTTCATGTTAATTTAGAAAGTTATTCATGTACATTTATTATTGTCAGCCTCTTTTCTCCCCTTTCCATGGTGTTGTTTATAACCCAAATCAGTTGGCTATGTCTACACTGGCCCCTTTTCCGAAAGGGGCATGCTAATTTGACAGGTCGTAATAGGGAAATCCGCGGGGGATTTAAATATCCCCCGCGGCATTTAAATAAAAATGTCCGCCGCTTTTTTCCGGCTTTTAGAAAAGCCGGAAAAGAGCGTCTACACTGGCCCCGATCCTCCGGAAAAAAGCCCTTTTCCGGAGGATCTCTTATTCCTACTTTGAAGTCCCTTATGGAGGGACAAGGCCTTCAGGTAGATGGCTTCATGCTCTGCACAGATCGCTAGCGATACATGAAATTTGTGGATAATATCCTTGCTTCCTTCCCCAGGGAGCCATCCTGCTCAGTTAGAAATCTGAAGGTGAAAATCATGGAACTTTCTGGACCTATGCAGAGGATGAATATGGTTCTTTGGTTAAGGCTAGTAAATATTATGTGAAATTACCTGGCATGTGAATTGGCAACTAGTTTCACCACACTTATAACAGGGCTTTAACTCTGCTGATTCAGAATATGTTTTTTGCCCACAAGTTGATTTAGATCAGCTCTGATGTGCTAAATATTAAAATACCTGTTTAAGAAATATTGTTATTTCTATCTGTGTTATTATTGTTACTTCTATCTTTAAAGTTAAGGTTGAATGCCTGAAATAGCTGCCAGATCACAAAGGCAGGAAGAATTAAACAAACAATGTAGATTTCCCCCCCCCCCTTCTAGACTTGCATTGTAAAATATGAAGGCTGCTCCCATCATTAGATTTTGCCCTATATATTTTTTATATTTTACACTATGTCTAAGTATCTCTGTGTAATCACCCTGGGTTGGACATTTGGAGGTGGAATGTATCCTTTAAAAAGATGAGTACAGAAAAGACAGATATTTTTCCCAGAGAAGTCTTGGAGTGATGATCAAAATTAATGTATTTCAAACCAAATTTTTTTCATTAATTTTGAACCTTTAACAGACATATCAGAACATGTTCATTTTATAGAAGCAATTCTCATTCTAAATGAATGGAATGTAGCTCAGTGTTTCCATATTAAGAACTGGTTCTATCAAGGCTCATCTTGTCCATCAATAATGAATACCTGCCACCTAGAGAAAGTAAGAAACCATAACAAATAGCTAAGGTTTTCAGATCCGACTGAAAATTAGACTAGAAGTCCCATTTCTTTTTCTTAGCTAATAAACCATTAGTTAACTATAGAATTGGATACCAGTATTATCTTTGGTGAAAGATCTAGGGTACCATTTGATCTGGGGTGACTGATCTCTTGGGACTGGGAGTAGCTTGAATATGATGTGATTTGTGTGTGTGACTTTTTATCACAATGTCCAATTTGTCTGAATGGCAGGAGAGCCTAAGGAAACTATCTGTGACTCCAAGGTAATATTGGTACAGTGATCCAGGAATTCACATGCATTACCTGCTTGGTGAAATCTAATTATAGAACACATTGCTAGTTGGGGCTATCTGCCTTGTTTTCTGACAGTCTGGCCTGAGGTATTCACTCTCAGTTGTGAGTCACTCCAGACAGCATGACACATGCGAAGTGAAAAATAGGGCACCAGCAGAATTTGAAGTAGATGGCACGGGCCAAAATAATCCCAGGTGTAAATGAGATAAACTTCACTGAAGTGTATGGATTTGCCTCAGGACTTTGGACAAATTAAATGAATTTGGACAAATGAGAATACATTTATGTGATTTCTTGATGCCATAAATTTATGTGATTTCCTGATGCCTTTATCTTCTATAATATGCATTAGAGGACATGTGGCAACACATATTTAATCTCTGTGGTGTGGCTGCAGAGTTTATAAAGTGGGTTGTCAACTATACGCAAAGGATAAGAACCCTCTCCTTAATGGTAAATATTCTTGCTCAGATGTACCTTATAAAAAAATTTTCATTGTATTACCTTGAGTTAGATATCACAAAATATCTTACCTCCATATCTTCCCCTAACTCTTTTTTTCTTACCTGTGAAAGCTGCAATACAGATATGTCAACTACTAAAATAATACAAAGCCAGAAAATGACATCTTAGAGTTCTGACAGATACAAATTGACAAGCATTGTTCCTTTTAGGGCTCCTAGCTCGCCAGTCAACCTTTGAGAGCTTGTTCTTGTGTGTGCACATAACTGTTCAGTTACAACATAATGATTTCACATCTTAAAAGAAAACTGCACCCATTTTTCTCAGCACAGCAGTCTGGAAAGTCACCTAACAAGCACTGCTTTTTCAGTGACATTAGACTCTGAGATATCTAGGGCTATGCTTATTTTGGAAAATGGGTGTTTCTATAACAAATGCTGGCACTATATCCACTATGCTGCTGAAAAAATATAATTTGTGAAACTTTGTTTGCAACCTATATATCAGGCTCTCTATCTTCTGTGCTTAAAATAGTGATGTATACCACAAGAAACCTTATTTCAGTCACAGGGAGTATATGTGAGGAGAAATCTGTACTATGGACTAGAAGGACTTATTTTCTAAGTCCAGTACAACACCTCATGAGAAAACATTGATGTATTACTTTATTATTACAGAGGCACAGTAATCTCTCTCTAAATAAATATTTTAGCTTGTCCTCAGTCCAGGTGAATATTTTTTTCCCACACGGACCCACCAGATAGAATAAATTATGGGCCTGCTTAACCACCAAAAGCTCTAGAGAAATAATCTTTGTTATAGCCGTTGAAACATGATGTTTTGAGAAAAAACATAATTATTCATTGAAATCACTTTTTGTCAATGCCCACATCATCTGAAGACTAAGCAGGACAGTAATAGCACACAAATGATAGATAAACCTAAAAGCATGCACAGCGCAGATATGTATGAGGCATGTCTAGTATAAAGGAACAAAAATATCCTGCCATCAGGATAGGACCATATCAACAAATGCCAGGGTGCTTATTACTGCAGCTTTCTCAACATGCAACATGATCATTGCTGCTGGCACTTCCTGTGTATGATGACATGTGATTTACAAACTAGAGCTGACCACATCACATGTTTATGATGGACCTCCCATCCCCTTAGCCATGTGTAGCAGCATCTCAAACACTGGGTTACTTTTAGGATCCCATCTGTATGCTCATATTTCTTTTAATGCTGCTTGTGTACAAATTTTGTTCTTTGTTACCTTTGCCTACCTCATAAATCTATGTAAAAGGAAGAAGGGGAAATTTGGCTTCACACTTTTTGTTTCTAAATACTTGATTATTTGGTGTGCAATATGTCAACAGCCTCCAACATTGTAATCTACCCCTTTCAAAGTTTATGGTTGTTTTTTTTCTTCTTAACACCAATAACAGCCTGGTTTAATTGCTATAGAAATTTCTCTGTGAACCCTGACAAGAATTCTAAAGAGGTTTTTGCATGCAATTAGATGATAGGATATCATCAAAAATTACTGCTGTTGCAGAACACAATAATTCACTGTGAAATGACTTTTGCAGGAAAAGAAGGTGTATTGTGTGTGAAAGAAAACTGTCAGCATTATATTATGACTTTCCTTTATTTGTGAGCTGTTATAAAAATAAACAGTACAACACCACTGTTGGGTATTGTGTATTTTGCTTTCCCCCATTAATATATTGGATGTGATTTTTTGAAAACATAGAAATGACAGAAAGTGTTCTTTAATAGCAGGTCATAAATGTTATTTTCTGAATGTGAGTGATAAACATTGTGGTTCTTCTAATTTGTGTTTTCTTGTCAAGACCCCTAGGTAAGAAAAATTATAATTTATATATGTCACATTTTTAATAAACATATGGCTAAAAGGTTACCTCAAAAGGACATTAATATCTATTACAGGTTTTAAGAGAAGGAATAATCTGATCTAATTTCCTGCATAAGACTGTGACAGGGTGTACCAACCCCACACAGGGCCAAGGAAGACAGATAAATCACAGAAGGCCACACCCCTTTTCTCCTGCTTCACGTGTTCCATGTGGATGAGCCAGATAAAAGGAGGAGGAGGAGGAGGAAGGATATATACTGCAGGTTCCTGCAGAAGTGCTTATGGCACTCCAGATGGCAATGCTGGTGAACCTGGACAAACGACTTGCTGACCATTCTACACAAGAGATCCACTTCCTAGACACCACCGTACAAATCAACAATGGAAAATTAGACACCACACTCTACAGAAAACCCACCGACTCATACAGTTACCTACATGCATCCAGCTCCCATCCAGAACACACCACACGATCCATCGTCTATAGCCAAGCCCTTCGATACAACCGCATCTGCTCTAATCCCACTGACAGAGACCAGAAGCTTCAGGATCTCTACCAAGCATTTATAAATCTCAACTACCCACCCAGAGAAATAAAAAAGCAAATTGAAAGAGCCAGACGAATACCTAGAAACCATCTACTTCAAGACAGACCCAAGAAAACCAACAATAGAACACCACTTGTCATCACCTACAACCCCCAACTTAAACCTGTCCAACACATTATCAATAAACTACAGCCTATATTGGAACAGGATACCATACTCAAAGAGGCTCTGGGAGACAGACCCATAGTCTCCTATAGACAACCACCTAACCTCAAGATGATTCTTACCAACCACCACAGGACATACCACACTAATACCAACCCTGGTACCTTCCCTTGCAACAAACCCCGTTGCCAGCTTTGTCCACATATTCATTCTGCTGATACCATTATTGGACCTAACCAAGTGAGTTATAAGATCAAGAACACATATTCCTGTGCATCCAGAAATATAATCTATGCTATCATGTGCCGAAAGTGTCCGTCTGCAATGTACATTGGACAAACATCTCAGACACTTCGCCAAAGGATTAATGCCCACAAAACAGATATCAGACAAGATCACAAAGAGAAAACAGTTTCTTGCCACTTTAACCAGAAAGGACACTCAATGACTTAGCCACCTGCATTCTGCTACAAAGACCTTTTACATCTGCACTTGAAAGGGAATCCTCTGAACTGTCATTCATGTTAAAATTCGACACTTTCCAACAAGGGCTTAACAAACATTTGAACTATCTCACCCATTACCAAGACAGTTTCCCCAATTATCACCTCTAATACCATTAACTCACAAACATTCCACTCTCCCTACCTCTAATATCATCAATTCACAGACACTTACCTTCCTTCCTCCCCCCCCCCCCCCCGCATCCCCCTCCTGTTCTGCAATGTGATTTGTCCTTTTCATATTTGTTCATTTTTTTATTGTATCCTTTGGTATATATGGTTGTGACTACTTTCTTCCACTATTTGATCTGAGGAAGTGGGTCTGGCCCACGAAAGCTCATCATCTAATAAACCATCTTGTTAGTCTTTAAAGTGCTACATTGTCCTGCATTTTGCTTCAACTACCCCAGACTAACACGGCTACATTTCTATCACCTTGCTGACTGTGGAGACTGATGGAGACTCCAAGCCACTGTCAGCCAAAGAAATGCCTACTGTAGGAGAAAGAAAGAGCCTAAAGCATGGGCCTGGTGCTTGAACCAAATTAAGCAAAAGTTATACTTTGAGTAACAGACAGGTTGTGTCAAAAGCAGATGTTTGCCTGCAAGTCAGTGTCTCTCAGCACTAGAACTGCTAGCACTGATAAATGCATATTAAGTATGTAAATGCATTCCATGAGGACAATACAGGGACACACAGATGAGTACATGATAAAACAGTTGGAAACAAGAGTGAAAGCATAACGGGCAGTGAATGCTTTGGAGAAAAGTACAAAGGGAGGTACCAAACATGTCATTAGTGTGTAAAATGATACGTAAAGTGTGTATCGTAGATAGTTCATTTCTGTCTATTAACATTGGGGTACCTTGACTTAATTCTTTGGCCGGTCTAAGGGGCATTAGTGAAATCCATACTATCAACTAAGCTGTGTCCATTGTCCCAGGTACAAATAAGTAGGGACTCAGAGGCCATCTGGCTACCAACAACTATTAATGCATCTTGTTCAACAATAAACCTGACTCGGATGCCTTCATATCTTATCTGAGTCTGTGGTCTTTGGGGGCACTCATGAAAGTCTGTTATGCTAGCTCCCGGCACAGAGCTGGCATGATATACTGAGGAAGCATATGAAAACACACACAGCTGAATGTCACTGACAGAGCAGGAAACCTGTTAGGACGCCACACCAGTGAATCCTGAATTTATTGTATCACTGTCCTAAACAACTACACCTAGGACTCAATTTGGTTGGAAATAACATAGGAGATGTAGTAGATGCTGATGCCTAAAACCTTACAAGGGAAGTCTCTGACTTCACAGGGCCTTGGGTCAGAACCAGGCGGAGCAGGCAGAACTGGAGCACAGGTCTGATGGCTCCAGGTCTCAACACATATACAGCGCTGCCACTTCTGTTACTGCACGGGCTGGGAGCGAGCAGCCTCCCATGGGCACGAAGGGGCTGGAGCAACCCTCTGCCTGTGGTGGGTGTTGAATGGGTCGCTGCTCCCAGTTAACTGTTACCTGTTCACATCTGTAATGCAAATTAGCTGTAGAGTAAGTGTAGTGATAGGTTGAGTTATGTCTGATATCATGACGGTTTAAGATTCTTGGAAGGGCATAGTTACATCCACGCACAGCAAGTCATGTAATTTGTAAAGTAAAAATGGACAAGAACTTAAAATTTGGATGGCAGAAGATCACTTCACACTAGCCTAGACATTCAAGACTTCAGCATGACACAGAGATGGAATCCCAGAATCTTATTATATAGACGAGTTGCTGAAAGTCTGTACTATCGCAGCTTGTGGCAGTTAGTCTTAAGTGATCCACAATGATCAATTTTTTGGGGATTAAGGGTTCTTGTGCAAAAGGGTTTTTTTGGTGCAAAATGGCCCCATCTACACTGTTTTTTTTTCCGCAAAAAGGATCAGAAGAGAATATGCAAATGAGAGCGTGAGAAATGCTAATGAGCACTTCATTTGCATTTCCTCTTCCGCAAAAATGCTACAGTGTAGATGGAGCCAGAGAGTGTGAACAGCTCCCCCAAACACTGCTAGTTAAAAGATTCCAATCTGACATGGATTGGGTGCATGTATACCAAAAATAGGATCCATGTGAACAGAACATCTTGAAGAACCAGAGTTTACCATAAGATAAGTAACTGTTCTTTTGTACATGTATTTTAAGTAACCCCAACAATGAGCTTTTCATCATCCATTCTCCTCGTCAGTCCTGCCGGACTCCAGCAGCTATACTTTCATGTAATTTTTTGTACTTAATTTACAATATGTCCTGAGAATGGCACAGGGGTTTGCTTTTATTGTATTCATAGAATTGCACCGCTTGTCATGAACACTTTTTGCAATGTGTTATGATTACTTCTACATTTATCATCAGCAAATCTTGTCTCTGCAGTTTTATTTACCTTTGAATTCTCTCCTTTGCTTTGGGAGGTAGAATTCTCTTGGCTGGTGTTGCAGGGAAATGCAGAGGCACCACAATCTGTGCAAATGGATAGACCATTTCTCTTGCATAGCAAGGGTACATTTATTGGGAACTCTTGTGGCAAATATACTCTTAACCTCTTGCCTCCTATATTTGAAGCTACTAGCTTCCCTGTTCTGTGGGTGAAGAAAGGAGATTGGTAAGTGGGCCTGTTTGAGGAATAATACCACCCTTTCCAAATTTCATCCCATAGAAATGAAAGACAAGAGAGAGGAAAAGAATACTATTCAATGTGGCCACAAAGTTTGGTTTTAAAAGCTGAAATGGTAGCATGTAAGGCTGGAGAGCTGAGCTGCTACACTGTTTGTCTGACAAGAAGCAAATAAACTGAGAAAATTCAGAAAGAGAGAGTGCATGTCCTGGAATTTTGAGTGTGAGTCTGATCTGCTTCAGGTATTTGCAGGAGGAGATGCACAACACAATTTTTTTAGTTTGTTGGCAGAGATTATGTTAATTCTGATCAGAGAAAACAACCACATTTAAAAATTCACATATACATTCACCACTGTAAGTGCTATCCCCTTCATCTTTTAGACTTTGGTCTGTAGCATCCATGTAGTACAAACAATATTGTCACTGATAGTAGATGCTGTCATTTTAGTACAACCAAAATAATGTTTTAACAAGAGGATATGACTAGGCAGGGTCAAGGCTGCTTGAGCCCCATTTGCTGAATTGCTTTAAATTTACTACATTTTTCTAACTTTAGCACTGCCATCTGGTGCTATTGCTTGGAATTGCAATTTTCAACCATAGTGATAATTTTTTCCAAATTTCATAGTTACTGTAATGTATCTTCTCTGCCAGATTTGAAGTACACCACTGTCTTTATCAAGATTGTTGCAAACATGTAAACTGCAAAATCACCAGTCTCACAGGTGCAGGTTGCCCTGCTGCTGGGGCCAACATCTCTGGCATTTACTCACCTGGTATATTCTTTGAGACTCCAAACTCCAGTAATTTTGTCGGTGCCACATTAAGAAGCAATAATAGGTTCAAAACACTGCTGGCATATAATTCTCCATGTGAAAAAGTACTTGTTTTCTGTGTGGACAAATTCACTGAGCTTTTCTTAAAAGCAAAATAGCATCAATCTAATTTAATAAATTAAAGCCCATTGCTCCTTGTCCTATCTTCAAAGATTAACAAAAACAATTTTCTTCCTCTTCCTTTTAACAACCTTTTATGTACTTGAAAACTTCATGTCCTGCCCCAATCTTCTTTACTCCACATTAAACAAATCCCCTTTTTTTCAATCTTTTCTGTTAGGTCACATCTTCTAGAACTTGAATCATTTTTATTGCTCCCTTCTGGACTTCCGTCAATTTGTCCATGTATTTTCTGAAATGTGGCACCCAGAACTAGACATAGTACTCCACATGAGGCCTTATCAGTATGGAGCATTACTTCTTACGTTTTACTTATAACTTGTTGGAAAGTATCAGCAAGAATGTTGATAGAAATGTAGCCGTGTTAGTCTGGTGTAGCTGAAGCAAAATACAGGACTATGTAGCACTTTAAAGACTAACAAGATGGTTTATTAGATGATGAGCTTTCGTGGGCCAGACCCACTTCCTCATATCACATAGTGGAAGAAGATAGTCACAACTATATATACCAAAGGATACAGTTAAAAGAAAGGAACACATATGAAAAGGACAAATCAAATTTCAGAACAGAAAGGGATGCGGGGGGGGGGGGGGGGGGGGAAGAGGAAGGTAAGTGCCTGTGAGTTAATGATATTAGAGGTGGGGAAAGGTAGATGTCTGTGAGCTAATGGTATTAGAGGTGATAATTGGGGAAGCTATCTTTGTAATGGGTAAGGTAGTTGGGGTCTTTGTTCAATCCCCCCGGAGAGTGTCAAATTTTAGCATGAATGACAGTTCATTCATGGGATAACTCTACTTATCTTACCCATTACAAAGATATCTTCCCCAATTATCACCTCTAATATCTTTAACTCACAGACATTTACCTTTCCCTCCCCGCCCCCCGCATTCCCCTTCTGTTCTGAAATTTGATTTGTCCTTTTCATATGTGTTCCTTTCTTTTAATTGTATCCTTCGGTATATATGGTTGTGACTATCTTCTTCCACTATTTGACCTGAGGAAGTGGGTCTGGCCCACGAAAGCTCATCATCTAATAAACCATCTTGTTAGTCTTTAAAGTGCTACATAGTCCTGTATTTTGCTTCAACAAGAATGTTATTTGCCTTTTTTCAAAACTGTGTTACACGGTTGACTCATTTAGCTTGATGTCCACTGTAGCCTTCAGATTCATTTCTGTAGTAGTCAGTTCTAGGCAGTCATTTCTGATTTTCTAGATGTGCAATTAATTGTTCCCTCTTCAGTGGTACTTTCCAGTAGTCCTTATTGAATTTCATCCTATTTACTTCATTTCTCTAGTTTGCCCAAATCATTTTGAATATTAATCTTATCTCCCAAGCAATTTCAGCCTCTCCCAGCTTGATATCATCCACAAACTTTATAACTGTATTCTCCATGCTATTATTTATCTTAAATTATGAAGCTATTGAACAGAACAGGATTCCTTTCAATATGCCATTCCAGTTTGTCTATGTACTACTCTTTGGGAATGGTTTTGCACCCACCTTATGTAAGATAGTATCAAAAGCCTTACTAAAGTCAAGATCTGCCACATCTACTACTTCTCTCCTATGCGCATGGCTTGTTACCCTGTCCAAAAAGCTATTAGGTTGGTTTTATATGATTTGTTCTTGACAAATCCATGTTCATTATTACTTCTCACATTATTATTTTCTAGGTGTTTGCAAATTGATTGTTTTATTATTTGCTCCATTATTTTTCTAGGTACTAAAATTAAGATAACTAGTTGGCACCATATTAGCCCTCTTCCAGTCCTCTGGAATCTTCCTGTCTTCCATGAGTTTTTGAAGATAATTGCTAATGGCTTAGATACCTCCTCAGTCAGTTCCTTGAATATTCTAGGACAGTGAGTGGTTCTCACATTAGTGGTCCACAGCAGCCTTCCAGGTCGTCTGCAGCTCAAACTAAGCCTCCCCTACCCTCAGCAGGGAGCTCACGCTGGTGCTCCAGCCTTGCCTTTCCTCCCCCACGCAGTTGGGGCACCCGCATCATCTTCCTGCTTGGGGGTGCGGGGTGTAGAGAAAGCCCTGAGCCTTACGATGTGATCTGGCTCAGAGGGAAGAAGTGCTTCCCCTTTCCATCTCTCAGCTGGGAGAACAGCAGCATGCGGGTGTGCTGCCTGGAGGCTTTTGCTGCTGCTCCCATTGGCCAGAATCCGGCCAATGGAACAGTGGGGGGAGGTGCCTGGGATTGGCGTGGGGTGCGAAGGCAAGTAAGTGTCCCCCATAACCTCATGCCCAGACCCCCACAGTCCTAGCTCCCTCGCACCCCACCCCACCAAGACTCTGCGCCCTCTCCCCTGGCCAGACACCCTACACCCTGCCAGACACCCTTCCCCCCAAGTCACTCCTGCATCCACCCTTGCTCCTTCACCCTTCCCCTTGGTTGACACCCTACCCCCAGCCTGCTTCTGCACCCTTCCTCCTAGTTAGACACCTAATCTAGCCCACTCCTGCACCTGCCCTTGCTTCTGCACCTTCCCTTCCTCTTGCCACCTCCCTCTGGCCAGACACCCTACTCCCAGCCAGACTTCACCCCCTCACCTCCTTCTGCACCCCACCTCCTGCCCAGATCCTGCACCCCTATCCATCTCTTTGGCAGCTCTGGCCCACTCACTGAAGCCCTCATTTTTGTCCTAACCCCAGAGCTTGGGGGGGGGGGGTCCACAAAGTTCACTAATCCTGGAACTCCAAAAGAATAAATCTGGCCTATGGAAAGCCCTGAACCTCGTAGAATCATAGGTTTGGAAGAGACCTCAGGAGGTCATCAAGTCTAACCCTCTGCCCAAAGCAGGACCAACTCCAAATAAATCATCCCAGCCAGGGCTTTGTCAAGCCAGGAATTAAAAACTTCTTAGGATAGAAATTCCGCTACCTCCCAAGGTAACCCATTCCAGTGCTTTACTACCCTCCTAGTAAAATAGTTTTTTCTAATATCCAATCTAGACCTCCCCCACTGCAACTTGAGACCATTGCTCCTCATTCTGTCATCTGTCACTACTGAGAACAGCCTCTCTCCATCCTCTTTGGAACCCCCCTTCAGGTAGTTAAAGGCTGCTATCAAATCCCCCCTCACTCTTCTCTTTTACAGACTAAATAAGCTCAAATCCCTCAGTCTTTCACTGTAAGTCATATGTTCCAGCCCCCTAATCATTTTCATTGACCTCTGCTGGACTTTCTCCAGTGCATCCATGTACTTTCTGTAACGGGGGCCAAGAATTGGATGCAGTACTCCAGATGTGGCCTCACCAGTGCTGAATAAAGGGGAATAATCATTTCTCTCGGTCTGCTGGCAATGCTCTTCCTAATACATCCTAATATGCCATTAGCCTTCTTGGCTACAAGGGCATACTTTTTTAAAGATGGACACTACATTTGCCTTTTTCCAAACATCCAGGATCTCTCTTTATCTGCATGAGTTTTCAAAGATAATGGCCAAAGGCTCTGCAATGACATTTGCCAATTCCCTCAGTACCTTCAGATACATTAAATCCAGACCCATGGATTTGTGTATGTCTAGCTTTTCTAAATAGTTCTTAATGTGTTCTTTCTCCAGTGAGGGCTGCCTACCTCTTTCCCAAACTGTGTTGCCTAGTGCAGTAGTCTGGGAGCTGACCTTGTCCGTAAAGACAAAGGCAAAAAAAAAAAAAAAAGCATTGAGTACTTCAGCTTTTCCCACATCTGTCACCAGGGACATGTCTAGATTACGTTTTAATTTAGAAAGAGGATATGCAAATCCCCTAACCCTTAAAAAAGGAGGTTTATGCGGTTTTTCAAAAGTGTTTTTTTTAAAGACCCCATGTGCCATGGAATTTGCATATCATCTTTCAAAATTAAAATGAAGTCTATACATGCCCTACGTTACCTCCCTCATTCGGTATGGGTCCCACTCCTTTCTGAACCACCCTCTTATTGCTAATATGTTTGTAGAAAACTTTCTTGTTACCCTTCACATCCCTTGCTAGCTGCAATTCCAGTTGCACTTTGACCTTCATGATTACATCCCTGCATGTTTGAGCAATATATTTACACTCTTCCCTAGTCATCTGCCCAAGTTTCTACTTCATGTAACCTTCCTTTTTGTATTTAAGCTCACCAAGGATTTCACTGCTAAGCCAAGCTGGTCACCTATCATATTTGCTTTTCTTACTGCGCATTGGGATGGTTTATTCCAGTGCTTTCAATAAGGTTTCTTTAAAATACTGCCAGCTCTCCTGGATTCCTTTTCCCTTCATGTTAGCAACATTAAATATGGGGGGGGGGGGGGAGGTTCTATATGTATCCTTACCATGCATGCCCCCTGCTTAGGGCAGGTGGAGAATTCACAGCTCCCCATGGCTGCCCATGGCAGGCTGGGCTGAACTGGAACACCCCCAGCAGCTCCCCACTCACATTGGGCAAGGGGATGCGCCAGCCTGGCCAGCCCAGCTGTTAACTGGTCACATCCCTAGTCTCTGTCTTTTCTACTCAACATCAATATTAAGAAGCGATACCATGTAAACCCTAGCTAGGATGGAGTCCAAACTCCAGAGATTATGGAAGCTGTCATAAGAGGTTGCAAAACTCCATCAGATCCCACATCTAGACCTGAGTGAGTTGATGATAGGCAAGCAGTGTAGACATAGTATCATGGTTTCTTTTGGGCCACAACCTTGTTTGCATTAAAGACAGTTGAAATTTTCTGGTGGAAGATTTTGGTCAGAAAATTCTGATTCCACAAAATAGAAATGTTTCACAGTAGGTGAACTGATAACGAGTGCGTCTGTGTGACTGGAGATTATCGACATGTTTTTTGATGTTTGTTAGAGTAAAATTTATAATTTCAGCTAATGCATTGTGTAATATAACCATTGTACCTCTGAGCTGCAGGGAGCTCTTTGGGTACAGGCCACTTGGAGAAGTTTGAGGTTTTAATTTTTCATCCCAATTTACGGATGGAAACAGAACTCTTGGGAATTTGCAATCTCCTGTGGGCTGGGCAGTCTGTATTTTGGTCAGCTCTCTTTTGCGTCACGACACAATTTGGTGACATCATAGCACGGTGACGTAATTGTGTGATGGAACAGTGACCTCATAGAGCAGGTGTGGTTGTACCGTCCGAAATTTAGCCTGGGTGTCACCACGTGGGAGGAGGATGCGAGTCTGGGGTCCTGTAGCGTCCCCCTCCTCAACTGTCATCGGCACAGAAGGGATGCAGGGGTGCGGGGGGAGCTGGATACTCCTGATTTCTATGCCAGTCCCAGCCGCCTCCTGCAATGGTAACGGGCTCTGCGTGTGGGCGCAGGGTCAGGCTCTGGAGGTTCGAGGGTCAGTTTGTGCCCCGGAACCTTTGCGCTGTGGCTGTGTGAGGAGGGCGGGAGGTGTTCGGCGCTGCGCGCTCCGGGTCGCCCCGCGCACAGGGGCATTGTGGGCGCTTGTTGCCGCCGCTGTTTTCCGCGGGTTCTGTTAAAATGGCGCCGGGAGGCAGCGGCCGTTAGGCGCAGCGCGCGCGGCAGTGGCAGAGGGAGGTTCCCCGCCGCGGGGGTGAGGATGGCGTGTCCGGATCAGAAATCCCCCAACGTTCTGCTGCAGAACCTGTGCTGCCGCATCCTCGGCAAGAACGAAGGTAACAGCCGCCCCCCCCCCCCCCGCAGCGCGCGGCACGGCGCGAGCCCAACGTGCAGCCGCCCGGCGCGGGGTCCCGCGGCTGCACCCAGGGCCCGGCGGTGGCTGCTGCTGCTGCCGGAGTGGCGGGGCCCTGCGCACCCCGAGGCGCGCAGGCTGGCGCGGGCCCTGCCCCGAAGCGGGGTGCGGCTCCTGGCCCGGGGGAGGGGGCAGCCAGGCGAGGGAGAGGAGAGACACCCCTGCCCCATGGGAGCGAGTGAAACTCCTCGGCCCGCTGCTGGGGCAGTGGGGAAAGGGCCCCGCGTCAGCGCCGCTTCCTCTGCTGCCTCCAAGCAGCTGCGGGCAGGGCAGGGCAGAGCCGTTAGCAGCAGCGAAGCACTTCGGGCTCCTCTGCGCTTATCGCACTGGAGCGGTGCCGCCTTGGCACTCGGGCTCTCCTAGCCGGGGTAGCTGCCTTGCCCCCTGAGGCCAAGCCTGCGCTACCCACCGCGCTGGCCATGGGGGAGTGCTCCCATCCCCATACTTATTCCACCTCCACGAGACGTGGAAGCTGCGCGGTGGGGAGTGTCTGCTGCTGACATAAGGGCCATACACAGTGGGACTAGGTCGATGTCATTTATGTCGCTGAGGAAGTCTTTCAGTGGATGTGATATACCTTGACTTTAGCAAAGCTTTTGATACGGTCTCCCACAATATTCTTGCCAGCAAGTTAAGGGCATATGGATTGGATAAATAGACTGTAAGATGGTTAGAAAGCTGGCTAGACTGTTGGGCCCAACGGGTAGTGATCAGCGGTTCCATGTCAGGTTGGCTGCCAGTTTCTAGTGGAGTGCCCCAAGGATCGGTTCTTGGACCGGTTTTGTTCAACATCTTTATTAATGACCTGGATGAGAGGATGGAGTGCACCCTCAGCAAGTTTTCAGATGACACGAAGCTAGGGGGGGAGAGGAAGATACATTGGATGGTAGGGTAGGGATAGGGTCCAGAGTGACCTAGACAAATTGGAGAATTGGGTTTGTTTAGTCTACAGAAGAGAAGAGTGAGGGGGAATTTAATAGCAGCCTTCCAAAGAGGATGGAGAGAGGCTGTTCTCACTAGTGACTGATGGCAGAACAAGGAGCAATGGTCTCAAGTTACAGTGGGGAAGGTCTAGGTTGGATATTAGGAAAAACTATTTCATTAGGAGGGTGGTGAAGCACTGGAATGGGTTACCTGGGGAGGTGGTGGAATCTCCATCCCTAGAGGTTTTTAAGTCTTGGCTTGACAAAGCCCTGGCTGGGTTGATTTAGTTGGGATTGGTCCTGCCTTTGGCAAGGGGCTGGATTTGATGACCACCCGAGGTCTCTTCAAGCTCTATGATTCTGTGATCCCTGGGCGATGTAACTTGCACTGACTTGAGTCATAGTAACAACCAGGACTCTTGTGGCATCTTGAAGACTGAATGGGCTCCTTGTTGCTTAAGCTATACTGTAGATCAGCTAGAGAAGTGTTGTTATATCAATAGGAGAAGGTATCCTATTGACATTAGGAATGATAAAAAGCATGTAATTCATTAATCATATAGTCGACAAAAATGTTTTTGTCTACATGATTAATCGATAAGGGTTAGCATTGCAAGCACTCAGTCTCGGTTTGAGCCATGTACTGGCAACTACCCCTGTTGTGGCTCTGCCCTAGAAGCAGTTTAAGAGCTGGTACACAGGCAATCTGGCCCAGTCCCCGCTTGAGCTGGGTCTCAGCATCAACCCCCCTCTGCGGTTCTAAATTATTATGGGGCTAAGCCAGCCTGCCTGTGTGTCAGCTCTTAAACTGCTTCTAGTGCAGAGCTGCAGCAGGGATAGATGCTGGGACCCGGCACGAGCTGGGATGGCGCAATTGTGTATAGCTGATAGTGTTAACTGATTTAACTGACTATACCGTGGGTTCCCAAACTGGGGGGCATATCAGCAAGTTTTGTTGCTGTTTTTGTTTTTTGGATCCCGTCAGTTCCTTTTTTTTTTTTTTTGCTCAACAAGTTTTACTGGGGGTGGGGGGACATGAGGCTTTCTCAAAAATCAAAAAGGGGGGCATGATGCTGAAAAGTTTGGGAACCACTGGACTATACTATTACATCCCTAGTTGACATAGCACTATCTAGAGCTGGGGTTAGATTAGTATGACTGCATGATGTACTTACAGTGACATGTGTAGCATAGACAAGGATTTGGTTTCATTCTGCTGCTCAGGGCCTGGTGACAGTCACAAAAAGCTGTGGACTGCTGTGTGCACGGCTCTTGCCCTAGGGGTTATCTTGCAAGTGTGTCTCACTTACCTGTTCAGTGATAGTGTTTGCCCTCTTCTCCTGCTTTGTTACCCCCTCCTGTAACTCAACTCTGTCCTGTTGGTAGTCTGTGCTGAGCATGGCAACAGCCAGCTCTGGGCTGGAGCAATGGGCTACCTGCTTGCTGGCTAGACATTGAGCTGGGAGGCTGTGCTCAGTGGAGTTAGGTGCTTCCTTGGACCTTAGGTGTTAAATTTTGAAGTCCTCTGAGTCTTGCTGATTGTTAGGCTACATCTGTCTCCCTTGTTGGTATAACTTATGTCGCCTCCTATGAAAAAGAATACCACTGGTGTGGACAGCTCTCCTGCTGCCATAGCTACTGCTGCTTGTTGGGTTTCATTAAGTCAGTTGGAGAGCCCCTGTTGTCATAGAGTGTGTACACAAGAGATTTTACAGTAGTGCAACTGTGTTGGTATGACTATGCTGTAGGGATGTAATAGTGTAGTTGATTAATTGATAAGCAAAAGTTTATAGGTTAATGCTATAGACTACATGCATTCTCTCTGCCCCCCTTGCCAGTAAATTTTTTAGCAGGCTGGCCAGAAGCCTGGCTCAGCCCCGGCTTGCAGTGGGTCCAAGATCTACTCCTGCTGCAGCTTTGCATTTAAAGTGTATTAGGAGCTGGGCAGGCAAGCAGCCCGGCTCAGTTCTGGCTCACGCTGGGTCCGGGAGCTCAGACCCTGCCCCAGATGGGTTGCTTGCCATCCTGCACTGCTGCCTCTGTTTCAGAGGCAGCAGCATGGGGAGACTAGCAGCCGGTCCATGAGGTTTTTAAACTGGCTCCCTGTGACATAGTGGGGACTGTATTCACTCTGTTTGCCTTGTGGGGTTGTATGTGATCCTGCTGTCCTGTGCTGTTCTGTAATAACTCTGTGTGTGTATGCCTTAGTTTCCCTTGGCACTGCAACACTATCTGGATGAAGAGGGGAAGGTTGGTCATGACTCTGGGGAAGAATGTCCAATCTCTCACATCCTGAGGGTCAAGTGACAGTAGATAATACTTTGGGCCAGGGAAAGGGAACAAAGGGAGAGGTGAAGCTGACACCAGGCTGGGGATTAGGGCCTGGGGAGGTTGGGTCAGTCTCAGATGATTTAGGACCGTGGTCACCAACCTGTTGATCGCAATCAACTGGTTGATCGGGAGGGCTCGACCAGTCGATCACGAGGCATTTGGGGCCCTCCACCCCCATTTTCTCCCACCCCCAAGAAGCCCCACTACCTACCTCCAGTGACAATGGAGGTGTAGTGCTGGCTTCCTGCGGGTGGAAGGAAGTCCGGCTGCTGCGCGCTACTTCTGAGGCTTCTGGAAGTGCGCTGGCTGCTCCCCCACCCTCAAACAGCCGGTGCGTTACCACAATCCAGGTGTGTGGTGTGCCAGGGACTTGTTGTGCGGTGAGGAGGAGAGGTAGGAGTACCCAGAGGAGGCGCGCGCCAGGGCTTCCCTTCTCGGGGAGGCGAGGGGGTTAGAGCGGGGAGGAGTCCCTGGAGAAGGTGCGTGCCAGAGCTTCCCTCGTCTGCGGGGGTGTGTGTGTGTGGAGGTGTAGCGGGGAGGAGTCCCAGGAGGAGACACGCACTGGGGCTTCCCTCCTCTGCAGCGGAGGGAAGGGGGGACAGGAGGCGCATGCCCGGGACTCCCTGCCCCCACTGACACCTTGCCCCTTCCCCAGCACCCACTAGCACCCTTCCCCAGTACCATGTCCCCTGCTCCCACCAGTACAGTTGGGGCCACATTAGTGAGGCTTGAGCGGGGGGGGGGGGGGGGGGAAGTGTTGGAGTGTTTTTTTTTTTTTTTTTTTTTTTTTTTTTTTGCCCCAACTGACTTTTTTGTAGGTCAGTGACCTGTGACTCAAAACAGGTTCCCTGCCCTCTTCATAAATAAAGACAATGCTGAAACTTTTTGTGTTTGACATAATATTTTATTTAAAAATGAAGCCTGGCCAACAAACCCCCATTTGGGGCCAAACCCCCAATTGGGGCTGCAGCATCATAACACTTCTGCACATACACACATCCCAGACCCTAGATCTGAGCCTATCATACACTGGAACCCCCTGTCCTAAGCCTCTCACATCCCCAAACTCCTGCACCCCCACACCCTCAGTCTTCTGCCACAATATCTGTACCATCCACACACCTCAAATCTCTGTCCTGAGCCCATCATACTCCCAACCTTTCTGCCCTGAGTCCCTCACATACCCCCAAACCAAACTCCTGCACCCTCACATCCATAAGCCTGAGGCTTGCTCAGTACTCCAACCCTTCACTTGACCCCAATACTCCCCAGCCTGGAGCCCCCTCCCTGAACCAGCATCTCCTCCTCCTGCATCCAAATTCCCTCCCAGATCTTGCACCTCTCACCCCTTCCCACACCCAAATCCCTCATTCCCACCCCAGCGCCCACACATCCTGTCTCAACCTAGTAAGAGTATGGCTAGACTGCAGCAGTTTTTCTGGGATCTCAGAGGTATCCCGGGAAAAACTTTTCCGCGTCCAGGGATGCATTTGTTCTTCCGCTTTTTTTAGCAGAACAGAAAATATGCTCTTTTGGTAACCCCTGTATTCCTCGTTCCACGAGGAATAAGGGGGCTTCCGAAAGAAGGGGTTTTTCTGACATTTGGTCCAGTCTAGACTGGCCAAATGTTGGAAAAACCTCTTCCTACAGAAGAATTGGGGAAAAAAGCGGCAGTGTAGCCGTACCCTGAGAGTGTATAAGGGCTGGGGATAGCAAGTGATAGAGAGGAGGAGAACAGAGAGAGCGGGGTTTCAAGGAAGGGGTGGGGGTCTTGGGGGAAGGATGGGGTAGATCTTGGCTTGTTCTGACGTTTAAAAAGTGATCTTGGGCATTAAAAGGTTGGAGACCGCTGGTTTAGGATGAGAGAGCAGGCTTAGGGCAGGAAGGGGGGAAACAGGGTCTGGAGTCCCTGCTCCCCTAGAAAAATGGCACCGAATGCTCCTGGTTCCTGTGTAATCAATGATCCTGTGCTACACTGTGTCCCTGCGAATCAATAAACCTTCTTTCTAACTGCTGGCTGAGAGTCAAATCTGGCTGCAGATGGGGGTACAAGACCCGGTGACTCCCCCACACCTCATGACACTCCCCTTGCAGACCAGCTGCTGCCTAGCACCCTGTGCTGCTGCTTCTGATACAGAGTGAGGCCAGAATATATTGGCTTCTGACCCTGCCCCCAGGGAGTATAGAATAGTCGACTAATCAATAAGAATTCATGAGGTTACCCAACTATTCAATTAATGAATATTTGACATCCCTATTGTGCTGCTGAGAGTCCTTTGCTGTAGGGCTATTAAAATACATGTTGTTAAGTAACTGTGTACTGTAATTGCTGAAAATGTCAGTGGTTACATGCAGGGAGGTGGGCTGTTCCCCAGGTGTTGGTGCTCCTGGGGAGCTGGCTTTTAAGTGTGTAGTGGGAGTCAAAGGGTAACTATGTTAACCAATGAGCCTAGGCTCATTGGTTAACCGTTTACATGGTTACGCTTTCACAACTCTACTCTTATGTAGACATGGTCTTGAAAGAAAGAGCTGTTCTCTGGAGAGAGAGAGAATTCCGCTGCCCTCCCCTTCTTCCTCCACAAAAGATAGTGGGCAGGGTGGCTCAGCACTGTATTCCATGGGGAAGGGGTGTGCTTCTTTTCCCTCTTTTAGATCATATATAGGATGTTATTTCTTGCTGCTATTTTGTCTCACTATTCTTCCATCAGCTGCATTACGTCTACAGGGCTTAGAATTGTGTGGCTGCCCCCAGGCTTTGATGAGTAGCACAAAGTACTTAGTTGCTCCTAGGGATTGAATTCCTGGCATGTCTACACTGAAAATCCTGCAGTGGTGCAGCTGTGCTGGTATAGTGCTTCAGTGTACATGCTACTATGCTGATGGGAGAGCTTCTCTCATCACTGTAGTTAGCTTAACTACAATGATGAGAAACTACCATCTCACAGGGAGGTAAATTATGTTGATGAGAGAATCCCTCTGTTGTTATAGTGCTTAATACACTAGGGGTTAGGTTGATGCAATCCTGCCGTGTGTGTGTGTGTGTGTGTGTGTGTGTGTGTTGTTATAGTGCTTAATACACTAGGGGTTAGGTTGATGCAATCCTGGTGTGTGTGTGTGTGTGTTATAGTGCTTAATACACTAGGGGTTAGGTTGATGCAATCCGTGTGTGTGTGTGTGTGTGTGTGTGTGTGTGTGTGTGTGTGAAGGGGGAGGGGCGATGGGATGGATGGCCTGGTGGGAAGTTCTGGCTACACCAGAGCTCCATGGACCCATCGACCAGGGAGCTCTACCCCATGGACCTTCGGCCCCAGCCAGGGAGCTCTGGGACCATCTCTGGCTGCGGAGCTTTGGCTGCGTTCTGACTCGAGCAGCCAGGGAACTCCAGCCCCAGGAGCAGCCAGGATGCTCTGGGGTATCAGTCCCAGCCACTGGGCTCCGCTCCCAGCCCTGGCCACTGGGATTCACTTCTGACCCCACTTGGACTGTGGGCCCCACTGCCACCATTCTCAGTCAGGGCTGTGTTCCCTGCTGTGCCAGCCTGCCACAGGCTCCCTGCCACTGGACCTGCTGCTGGCCAGGGCTGCACTACTTATCTTGGTTGCCCTCCGCTTGCAGCTGGGCTGAGGGCAAGAGGGCAGGGAGCCTTCTGGTTTGGTGGGGTGAGGTGGGGGCCAGTGGCAGGGGGGACAGAAATGACCTCTCCTGCTCTGGCAAAATCCTTCACCTGGGACCAGTCAGGTCCTGAGGGTGCTGGACAGGGAGGTCCAACCTGTATTTCAAGTTTCAGTAGAATTGTCTTGTTATACCTACAACTTCTGAAATGAATACCTATTTCGGTAAATCCTATATGGATGCCTTCTGTACTAGTATTTGAATATTTTCATATGTTGTTGGAAGTGTCACTCTCTTTGTAGATTTGCTATAAGTATGACCTTTATGCCTCACTATTACTTCATTCCTGAGTATTAACCTGCTTTTTGGACAGTATTTTTTAATAATAATGCTCTAACTAAAAAATCTACAAAGGGTTTACCATTATTTTTATGATACATAAGACCTGAACAGTAGTGTGTGTGCAGAAGAGGGGTTATACATTTTGTTTTTCTTAAAAATACCAGGAATGACCTGTCTAGCTTTCTCTGGATTTATTTAGGAATATAAGTGACTAGTCGACTATCCGATAAATTTTTGCTTAGATAGTCGACTAGCTCCTTAATTAGTTGCTTCCAACAGGCTCGTGATACACTTAAAAGGCTAAAGTGCAGCAGGGTTAGGGTTAGGCCTTAGGCCTTAGGGCAGTGGTCCCCAACCTTTCCGGGCGCCCGGGGGCAGGGCCACACTCGCGCCGGGCTCCCGGGGGCGGGGCCGCACGTCCTGGGGCACGCCAGGGCTGGGGCCGCCCGAGCCCCTTGTGCCGTGGGCCCGGGGCTGGCGGTGCCGCCCGAGCTGCATGCCTGGGGCCGGCACCGGCGCTGCGCGCCCGCATGTGCCCCGGGGCTGGGGCCGCCCGAGCGCCGCGCACCAGGTGCCGGTGAGTGTCGTGCGCCTAGGGCCGGCGTCTCCAGTGCGCCGGGGGCGGGGCCAGCCCGGGTTGTCGGCGGGCGCCTACAAATGCCCCGGCGGGCGCCATGGCGCCCGCGGGCACCGCGTTGGGGACCACTGCCTTAGGGTTAGGGTTAGCGTGGACCCTGCGTGAGCTGGGACAGCTGATTTCTGGCTCGCGCCAGGTCCCGCCTGCTGTGTACCAGTCTTTTAAATGTATTAAGAGCCAAAAAGCTCTTAATACATTTTAAAGGCAGAACTGCAGTGGGGTTAGCTCCCTCACTGGGAGTTAACCCCTCTGTGGCTTCCTGCTTATCAATTTATCGTTGGAAAATCCATCAACTAGTCGATCAGCTGATTAAAGTAAATTTAACATCCCTAGTTTTTATTGAGGGCTTTTTAAGGGGTGTCTGGGAGATGTTTTTGCGTTTCTTAACTGAAGGTTTGAGTGTATGGAATCCTTAATAAAGCCATCCAAATACCCATGTTATCTAACAGTTTTACGGAAATCCCTTTTCAGTTGAACATGTACACGTTTTTTGTAAAGTCATAATTTCCCTGGTTTTGTATTTGTCACAATTCTTCTAGGGTATATAAGACAAGAACTTCTAATACGTGAATTGAATAATTAAACCTAGAAGAAATAGGGCCTAGAAAAGAAATACGGACTCAACATTAACTAAAATTGTGCTAAATAATACTATAAACACATTTGATGAAAGGCAACATGACTTTCATTTCAAGAAAAAAGGCTGTCCTTTTAATTCTCTGTTTAAGTTTTTTAAATTATATAGGTAAAATTTACAAAAAAAAAATTCTAGTAAGACACCAATCCCAAGAAACAAATTCAGATCTCATGCAAATTGCTAAATCTAAAGATCAGGAGGAAAACTGCAGAAAACTGGTGTCAGCTATGGATTGCTGAATTCTGATTGTGAGTTCAGTATCTGGCACTCTGACAGACTGAAACATTTATTTCCCTCCTTTTTTTCAAATTTTGATTTGATAAATTAGACAAATGTTATGTCTCTTCACTACCATAAGACTAAAAGTTAAAATTAAAGTAATCTTAAAAAGATGATGACATGAACATATTCAGGATTTAGTAGACAAAACTAAAGATGCAGAAATATTGTGCTAATGAAAAACAACTTTAGAACTGTGTTTTAAATCTGTTTGTAAAATGAAGCATTGATCTATGAAGTGGCGGGAACAGGTTTATGTTGTGTTGCCTCTCGTGGATTGCTGAATTCTGATTGTGAATAATTTTCATCTTGAGCATTAGGTTTAGCAATTTTCATGTCATCTGATCTTGTTTCTTGATTATTGTGTTTGAAGATCATTTCTCTCTCTCTGCCTATGTTACTTAAAAACAGACAATAAAAGAACAGACTTGTCTCTTACAATGAAAATTGCATTGCCTTTTATCAAACATGACATTAGTTAGGGATGTTAATGGTTAACTGATGTAAGGATATTAAGAAGCGGGCAATTGACTAATCATGTGCTTGATACAATTTGTACAAGTACACAATTAGTTGATAAGGGGCCCTGCTGTGGCTCTGCAGTTTAAATGCAGTACTAGCCAGGTGCACAGGCCACCTGGCTCCTACTACATTTAAACTGCAGAGCCACAGTGGGAGTAAGTCCCACATCAAGTGCAAGCTGGGACTGCTGAGTCCAGGCTCGCGTCGGGTCCCAGACCTACCCTGCTGCAGCTCTGCCTTCTAAATGTAGTAAGCCTAGGCTTACCGGTAGTCGAGTCACTACTTGACTAGACACTCCCCCCCCCCCCCCCCCCGTTTATCGGGGTGGCAAGGCAGGGAGTAGGATCTGGCTTAGTAGCTGGCTTTTCCCTTAGCCCCATCTCCACAGGAAAGCTGGGGAGGCAGAGGCTCAGCAGGAGAAACAGCTTGAGCGGAGGTCCGAACACTGCGCCTCAGCCTTTGAGCGGCTCTTGCTACATTTAAAAGGCAGCAGTGCAGTAGGGGGTGGGGTGGGAGCTCCCTCTGAGTCACCTGCCTCCTGCACTGCTTCCCTTGATACTGGTATAGAGGCAGCAGTGTGAAGGAGGAGAATGGGAACTGATGCTCGTGGTGCTGTTTCTGCCCTACACCCCATCATGTAAATGAAAAATTCACCAGTTACATGTTTACACAGATAAATGCATTTTAACATCCATAATTATCACAGTCATTTGCTTGGATCAACTCCAAAAATGTATTAACTGAAGCAAAGCTGTCAGGCCTTATCAATTTTCCAGCTCTGTCATGTCCTCTTCTGTAATAAGTTGTCTGACCAAGAGGAGTCTAGGTATCTTGTTGCTTAAATAGCTAACATGCATGAAGTCTCTAAGGGTATGTCTACACTACCACCCTAGTTCGAACTAGGGTGGTTAATGTAGGCAACCGAAGTTGCAAATGAAGCCCGGGATTTGAATTTCCCGGGCTTCATTTGCATCTTGCCGGGCGCCGCCATTTTTAAATCCCTGCTAGTTCGGACTCCGTGCCCGCGGCTACACGCGGCACGGAGTAGGTAGTACGGATTAGGCTTCCTATTCCACAAGGAAGAAGGAGAGTCACAACGAGGAAGGAGAAAATTTGTTCCTCTTGGTTTCTGAGGACAGGACAAGGAGTAATGGGCTTAAAGTGCAGCAGGGGAGGTTTAGATTGGACATTAGGAAAAAATTCCTAACTGTCAGGGTGGTCAAATATTGGAATAAATTGCCAAGGGAGGTGGTGGAATCTCCCTCTCTGGAGATATTTAAGAACAGGTTAGATAGACATCTGTCAGGGATGGTGTAGACGGAGCTTGATCCTGCCTTGAGGGCGGGGGGCTGGACTCGATGACCTCTCGAGGTCCCTTCCAGTCCTATTATTCTATTATTCTATGATTCTATGATTCCGAACTACCGTTACTCCTCGTGGAACGAGGTGTACCGGTAGTTCGGAATAGGAAGCCTAATCCGAACTACCTACTCCGTGCCGCGTGTAGCCGCGGGCACGGAGTCCGAACTAGCAGGGATTTAAAAATGGCGGCGCCCGGCAAGATGGAAATGAAGCCCGGGAAATTCAAATCCCGGGCTTCATTTGCAACTTCGGTTGCCTACATTAACCACCCTAGTTCGAACTAGGGTGGTAGTGTAGACATACCCTAAGATAGTGTTTCTCCTCTCTCTCAGGTCACTTTTGCTGATGTGATCATTTAGTGTTCCATCACATTTTTTTGATATCTCATTAATTGGCTCGTAGAATTCTGCTCTAATAACTTTTTTCTCAGGGGTACACAGGTAAATTTAGTATTCCTATTCAGATGATATATTTACAGAATTTATGCTTGTTTGAGTTATATGTGACTATGTGACTGCTAGCTCCTTTAATCTGTGGCTTGCTCTTGCTGTTAAGGTGAATGGAAAATCTGTAGCTGATGATCTATAATTTACACTATATTAGGGATGTGAATGATTAACACAAGGGTGTTCCAGCCTGGCTGGAGTCCACGGCGGAGGGGCTGCTCCAGCCTGGCACTAGCACCCCCACTCTCCCGGTCACCCCATTGAATTGATTAACCAGTAAAACATTATGGTTAACCAGTTAATCAATTAAACAAGATTTTTATATCCCTTCACTATATTAGATTTTGTAGCATCTTACATCCAGGGGTTTCAGAGAACTTAGAAATATTGAGTGAAAGATTTTATCTTGCAGCTGAGTTACAAGTTATCTCTGTGTATTAAAGGTAAGAAAACATATGAGTGGTTAGTTGATCTGGCAAGAAATTCACTCTGGGGAAAGGGTCCTCCAGGTATGTTTATTCTAATTGCTGATGAGCTCAGAGGAGCCTTCTTCAGCTTGTTTACTACATTACAATATGAATAACTTATTTAAAGGATCAAATACAATATAGAAATTCACAATCATTTTTGTTCCACTTTGAAGAAAAGCTCTCAGCCAAGAAAATGTTTTAGGCATTGGGAAAGGTTGGGAAAACTCTTAAAACAAAATCTTACTTCGTGAAACATGAATGACTGTGGATCTGGAAACGTGGGCTCGGTTCACAGAGGCAACAAATTAACTTAACAGTCATTCTCTTTGTAAATAGAAGATATTTACTTGTGCAACTCTATAGCTTTATACAATCTCTCTATATGGAAAAAACAAACGCATTGAAGTACTTCAGAATTGGTGTTGGTCTTTAGAATTTATACCATGCTAAAGAGCTGGTTTGCACACAAGTTTGTGTTAACTTTTTTGATGAGGGTGTTTTTTGTTTTAACTGATACAGTTGTATTGGTACACTTTGTAGTTGAGAAGCAGTTATAGAAGTATAAAGTGGTCCTAATACTGGTACAGCTTATTCCCTGTATGAGAATATTAATATGGATGTAAGGCATCTTTATGCAGCTATGACTGTTTACATGATGGGTACTTTATTTTTATTGATTAGATATGGTACAACTCTTATGGGTAGACAAGACTAATGCCAATTTGTTTGTTCTACAACTTTTATTTTTATTCATGGTGTCTTTTTGTGGTCTGATCTGTTTGGTAAAGCCCGTTATCTGAAAGTGCTTTAAAAATATTTAGTAATTTTGTACTAAAACGTGGCATGGCTAAGAGGTCAGAGGGATCACCTACGCCACCACAGGGATGGAATTATTTAGTACCAAGTGAATACTGAATCCAGTTGAAACTGCAGAAGAAATTCTCTTCATACAAGAAAAACTATAATGTAGTATTAGATTAAACATGTTTTTTATAGGATTTGTCAGAAAGAAGATACTGTTAATCTTTGGAAACTGTTTGCTTGGAGTTGGAGGAGTGATGACAAAAGTCGTATCATGAGTAAAACACAGCCAATAAAGGAATTAAAACCATGAATTACAAGACAACTTTTCAGTAAATATAAATTCAAAGTAATAATAAAGCAACTTAAAGTAAACAACTTATTTTTTTAGAAATTGACTGTTTTAGAAAAAGAAGAATACCCAGAAAGTAGAAAGCAAGAGTCACTCAGTATTCTTGACTCCAGAACTGCTTTTTCCCCCCCCTTAAATTTCTCAATAGTTATAGTCTCTTGAAAGGTACAGGAATTGTCCAGTATTACCTGTACCTTTGTGAAGTGCAGTGGACCAAATGAGTTGCTCACTAAGGCCTGGCTTACGCTACTGTGGGCTGTCGTTCTGAATGACACAGCTTTAGCTATGTGTCTTCACTGTAGTGAGTTGATGGCAGGTGTTCTCCCTTTGACTCTGCATATGCTTCTCTTTCTAATGGAGTACCAGAATACTTGGCAATTGTGTCAAGTATCAGAGGGGTAGCCGTGTTAGTCTGAATCTGCAAAAGCGGTGAGGAGTCCTGTGGCACCTTATAGACTAACTGAAGTGTTGGAGCATAAGCTTTCGTAGGCAAAGACCCACTTCGTCAGATGCATGTAGTGGAAATTTCCAGAGGCAGGTATAAATATGCAGGCCAGAATCAGGCTGGAGATGATGAGGTGGATCCAACCAAGGAGGATGAGGCCCACTTCTAGCAGCTGATCTGGAGGTGCTACAGTCAATTGTGGATTAAACATCCATCCTGGACACACCACACGATCCGTTGTTTACGGCCAAGCACTGAGGTATAACCGCATATGCTCCAAACCCTCAGACAGAGACCTACAAGATCTTCAACAAACATTCTGTAAACTGTGATAACCACACAAGGAAGTGAGGAGACAGATTGACAGAGCCAGATGTGTACCCAGATGCCTCCTACTACAAGACAAGCCCAAGAAAGAAACCAACAGAACACCACTGGCCATCACCTACAGTCCCCAGCTAAAACCTCTCCAACGCATCATTAGTGATCTACAGCCCATCCTGGACAATGATCCCTCGCTTTCACAGGCCTTGGGAGGTAGGCTGGTCCTTGCCCACAGACAACCCGCCAACCTGAAGCATAGTCTCACCAGCAACTACACACCGCACCATAATAACTCGAACTCAGGAACCAATCCTTGCAACAAACCTCGGTGTCAACTCTGCCCACATACATACACCAGCAACACCATCACAGGACCTAACCAGATCAGCCATACTGTCACTGGTACGTTCTCCTGCACATCTACTAACATAATATATGCCATCATGTGCCAACAATGCCCCACTGCTATATACATCGGCCAAACTGGACAGTCCCTACGTAAAAGAATCAATGGACACATCTGATATTAGGAATGGCAACATACAAAAACCTGTAGGGGAACACAATTGCAGATCTAAAGGTAGCCATCCTGCAGCAAAAAAACTTCAGGACCAGACTTCAAAGAGAAACTGCTGAGCTACAGTTCATCTTCAAGTTTGACACAATCAACTCAGGATTAAACAAAGACTGTGAATGGCTAGCTAACTACAAAAGCAGCTTCTGCTCTCTTGGAATTCACACCTCCAGATCAGCTGCTAGAAGTGGGCCTCATCCTCCTTGATTGGATCCACCTCGTCATCTCCAGCCTGATCCTGGCCTGCATATTTATACCTGCCTCTGGAAATTTCCACTACATGTATCTGACAAAGTGGGTCTTTTCCCACGAAAGCTTATGCTCCTACACTTCAGTTAGTCTATAAGGTGCCACAGGACTCATCGCCACTTGGCAATTGATTTATCACATCTGTACTAAACACGATAGATTAACCCTTCCTGGAATCTATAGACATGCCCTAATAAAAGGACTGTTTCAGAAGTCTGCCCTCTGGTATATCAGACTTAATCTAAAAATTAAAATTATCTAGCCAGTATAATTAAATTCCTGTATTTTTGTCTCCATTTTAAATTATACCATTTCTTACTATTTTTCCTTGTATTCTCCCATCAAGGGTTTTCCCTCCTTCCCTTTTTAGTTTTTTTACACTTTTCACACATGCTTTGTTTAAAGCTCCTTTTAGGCTTTGAAATGTAACACAAAGTGACATGATGCAGTTCTGATAGATCACACTGTGGAGGGAGAGGGGCGGAATGGATGCATCCATAAAGGGAATTCTCTAGTAAGCCTCAGAAATCTGCGTTTGCAGATGGAACGTAAGAATCTACTTTAGGAAATTCAAATTAAGAATTTATAGATCTTGAATTACTGATTTTTTGTTGTTGTTTTGGTTTTGTTTTCCTTCCTCTATACTGTTTTTACCTTTTATCTATTTGGTAAATAGTGTTGCTTACGATTAATGGCATTATTTGGCTTTGTTTCTAAAAATAACTTTTAGAATTTTGACAGACTTCTGCTTGTTTCTTTTCTTTGCATAATGAGCTCATGTTAGCACAGTGAAAATTAAATCCCTCTTCCATAAACAGTTTCATGCTAGCCGTCTTTTAGGCAGATCAAGACGGCAGTGTTGCCTCACAATTGTAATTGTATTTTTAGGCACTGAAATGTGTGTATGCATATATATTTTAAGTTCATCTAATGTCTCAGTAAAAAAAATTGTTTTCTTTTAGGGTGGGAACAGCTTAACAGTATATTTGCTTCTATAATCATCTTTCTCTCTGTGTGTGTTGCTATCGGACATCTTACTGTCAAATATATCTTTCTTTCTTCTCACTTCTGTGTGCTCTTTTGCTTGTTCTGTACCTGAAGTCAAGAGTTTGACACCAGAAGTGCTCCGACAGCAAGCATATTTCTTGAAAACCAAGGATTTTGAAATGTTAGTGGAAAAAGGGTAAATATTTTGATCCGGAGCTATTATATGACTGCAAATCCAACAAATCTTAAATTTCAAATTAATCTCTTGACTTATTAAAGGAGGGATTAAAAGATTATTAGTTCAGTTTTAGCAGAGGGCAAGGACTGAATGGATAAGGAGATTGAATTATCATTTTGGCTACAGGTGGCCTTTCTAAGTCAGGGTAACCCAAAATATCCTTTTTAGGGTTGGATTTCTCACTTTTTTTTTTTTTTTAAATTTAACAGACATTTACAAGTGAGATTTATAAATAAGGTTATAAGTAAGGCTTTGAAGTCTTCAGAAAAACTGTTTGAAAACTTTTGCTTCCCTGTCAGCCTTGTCCCATTATCTCTATAGCAAAATCATATTGCACCACAGAACTAGAAATATTGGTAGACTTTTACATTGGCTTTTGTTTATAGAATAGTTGACTAGTTGATTAGTCGCTTACCTCCCTGGGCAGCACATGGCGCCATGGTACAGCCCTTGCTGTACAAGCCAGCTGCTTTCAGGAGTGGTGCAAGGCCAGGGCAGGAGTAAGCCTGCCTTAACTCCACTGCTCCACCATGCGGAAGCTGTCTCAGTTAAACAGTGCCCAGCTAGAGCCTGCTTCCTGAACCTCTGTCCCAGCACAGAACCTCCTCCTGCCCCAGACTGTGAGTCCCCCTGCACCCAAACTCCTTCCCAGAGCTTGCACCATGAAACCCCTCCTGGGCCACAATCCCGCACCCTTAGTCCGGAGCTTCTCCCACACTCCAAAATTCTTTGCTCAAATAGGGATGCAAGAGAGTAGTCGAGTCAACTACTTGCATTCTTCCCCCCCTCCCCTTGCTGCCTCTATAGCAAAGGCAACAAGTGGGAGAAAGACAGTGCTGGGGGAATCGGCTCCTGCTATCACAGGAAGCAGGTAGGAGATTTTGGGGGGGCCAGAGCAGGTTGCTGCCTGTGAAGCAGCCCCTGTCCATGGTGCCTGGCCTGCGCACCTGGCTCCTACATTTAAACTGCAGAGCTGCAGTGGGACCCCTTAACTACACGATTAGTCAATTACCCACTTCTTAACATCCTTACTTCACGGCAGCCTCCCCTGCTTCTCTCCCCTGTGCTCCTGCCTCTGATAGGTTCCCCCTGCACTGGCTTCTGCCTTCTCTCCCCCCTCCGTAGCAAGGGGGGCAGGTGGGTCCACAGGAGCCGATACACTCAGGGAGCCTGCTTGAAAGCCAGCTTCTTGTGTGTATTGGCTCCGGCCTGCCCACTTCACCATCCATGCTGCCTCTCTATCAGAGGCAGCAGTGGAGGGGAGAGGAGCAGGAGGACCTGGTGCTTGTGGGGAGCCTGCTTAAAGCCAGCTCCTCGGGGCACTAGTTCCTGCTTCCCTCTCTCCTTGGTGCCTCTGATACCGAAGCAGCAAGGAGGAGTGTGTTTTTTATCAAGAGTAACCGATAAGCCAAGGCCTAACAGTGAATCATGTAGTCGACTACACGTTGACACCCCTAATTTATAGTAGTAAAAATGTGATGTATGTGGCCAATGCAAGATGTGATGTACATTAGGGATGTAATAGTGTAGTTGATTAACCGATAAGCAAAAACTTAAAGGTTAATTCTATAGACTATATGAATTACCTCCTCTCCCCCTTTGCCAGTACATTTTTTAGCAGGTCTGGGACCTATCCCTGCTGCGGCTCTGCATTTAAAGTGTATTAGGAGCCACGCGGGGTTGCAGCCTGGCTCAGTTCTGGCTCGTGTGGAGTTTGGGAGCTCAGCCTAGCCCCTTCCCCTAGACAGGGGTTGTTGACACTCCATGCTGTGCATGGTTTTTAAACCAGCTCCCGCCTGGCACCCCATGCTACTGCCTCTTATATAGAGGCAGCAGCACGGAGTGGCAGGGGGCCCCTTGGGTGTGGGGATGGAGCATACTGGCTGCCAGCCTTGTCCCCAGGGACTATGGAATAGTCGACTAATGGATAAAAATTCATGAAGTTAATTGACTGTTCAATTAACCAATATTTAACATCCCTAATGTACATACTTTTAAGTGCTTGAATTTATAAAAATGTGAGTTTACCAAGCAATTAACACCCTCAACAGTTTTTAAAATGTCTGGTTTTTTTAAAAGATATTTCTGTAACTTACAAATAGGTCTGCAAAAGCAGACTCTTTATGTAACTCGTAACATATACAGAGTCAAAGCTGTCCTGACAACTAGCAATATTGGAATACTTACCGTTGCACTTCCTCAGACCTGCTGAGGAACAAACCCGGACATAGGGTGGTCTGGAACAGTATTGCTTTTGCGGTTGCTTAGTGGTACAGATTCTTAAGAATAAAGTGATATTCACACATCACATTCACGCTGCCAGTTTGGAGGCAGGCTACAAGTGCAGTGTAGATTACTTTTGATTTTGCTGGTGGCTGGAGTGCTGGCCAGGCATCAGCTTCCCGGAGACTCAACCATGATGTTCCTTGGGAGATCCCTTTGGGCTGGTCCCAGGTTTCTGCTGTGATGTTACATTTTGTCTGGGGGAAGGGGAAGGAGAGATTTTTCTGGACACTTCTCAGTTAATTTATCTGCTTGCAGAGTCTTTGACTGCCTTAAAAGATCGTAAACTGCTTTTTTGGTTGAGTATTTCTCATTTACACCTCACGCACATTCCACAGGTTACATGCGTATTAATGAGCAATTTGGTTTCTAAGCAAAATGGGACCTCACGACTTTGGGTACCAGAAATTGCATTGTACTACAGATAGCATACCAAAGGCATGCTAAAAAAGCTTCACAGATTATAAGTAGGAAAGCCAAAGTCAGGGAAGAAGGGAAAAGCAGAGGAGGATATCTGGTCAGCTAGACACCAGTGAGGGGGGACGGCGGTCGTGTCCGACTGGTTACACTCACATGAAAGTTCAAATGATATGATGGTAGTGTAGTTCGATGTAGTTTGTCAGACTTTTCCACCTGGGACCCCAAATCTGCTAGGTATTGTTTTCGAAGACTTGCTCAAATTCTACAGCCCTCTTATTTGAGCTTCCTGCAAAGACCCTTGGAGAGTGGCTGAGAGTGGCTGGATAAATGGTATTTGAGGAGAAGTGGTAGGGCAGGAAGTGGAGAGATTTGTTTTAAGCTGAATCCTAGCACCTGCAGAATTTTGTGTGTGTGTGTGTGTGTGTGTGTGTGTGTGTGTTCTTTTTACAACTTAGATTGGGGTGGGCAATGGGCCCTCCATGGACTGGATATGGCCCACCACAACAGTGGATCTGGCCCTGCCACTCCCCCACCCCCAGGCCAGTCAGGGCCTGGGGGTCAGGGAACGCGCGAAATCTCCTCACCCCCTCAATAGTGCGCGACGGCTAGAGAAACATGCCAGCTGTTTTAAAACAGCCAGCATGTCTCTCTAGCTTCCATATGGTCTTGCAGGGGCAAGGAGATTGGCCTGGAGTCAGAGAGAGTGCACAAGGTCTCCTCCTGCTAGGTGCCTAGAGGAAACCTCCAGCTGTTTAAAAAGAGCTGTTTTTTCTCTCTAGTTGGCGGGGGGAGGGAGGGAGGGGGAAAGACTTCTCTTGCTCTCTCAACCCACCCCAGGCCAATCAAAGTAGTGGGGAAAGCACAAGAAGTCTCCTGGCCCTGCCACTTCTGCCCAATGCCCCGCCCCTTCTGGGGTGGCCCCGTTTTAAAAACTATTGCTCTCTAATGACTTAGATGGTACCCAAGTCTGACTTGCTTCTCATACCTGGAAAAATTGAGGATTAATTTGATTCTTCCTTTGTTAGTGTTAGTTTAACATCTAGCACTCAGATGGTGGTTATTATTAATTGTTTTGATTTCTCTTGCAAATTGGAGATGAGAGGTCAGTCTGTCTTCAGTGGCTTTTCTATACCTTGCCCTTATTGGTAATATGATTAATCATACTAAGATACTTAATGTGCCTCCATTATGAAATGTATCCGTAAAATAAGTTTGATGAGTTTAATGTGATCATAATGAAATTGACTGCAGTTGGCTTTTGTAAGTTTTAAAATGAACTGGAGGCATCTTTGTTTTGGTAGCAAGTTACTGGGATCAAGTAGTTGGCCTTTGTACATAACAGTATTAGAAATCTGACTGGATCCCTGTGGGATCGTAGGACTGCTTTGCCCCCTTAACTCTTAGCCTCAGTTTTCTCACAATGGTTTGCTAGTGAGAGGCAGCAACCCTCTCTTGAAAATGTTAGCAGTCAGCATAATATGTGTGTAGTCTCTCACCCAGTAGATTGAATGGGTCTGGGAGCATTCATGCAAGAATCACACACAGCAAGGCACCAACCAAATTCTGCTCATCTCTCAGCCTTGTACCTAAGGATTATGCTATCTTCCATTGCTCAAGACAAGCAGTACAGATTTATTAATTGGTTCACCACTTCAAGGCTATGTCTAGACTTTTTCAAAAGAACCATAATGCCTGAAAAAATGAGGTTTTACAGGTTCTTTCGAAAAAGGGTGTGGTGTTTTTTTTTTTTTTTTTTTTTTAAAGAACCGAATCTAGATAGCGGTTTTACTTTTGAAAGCTCTTTTTTTGAAAGAATGCACAGCTGCCATTATGCAAATGAAGCACAGAAAATTCAAATCCCAGCTTCACTTGCAATTTCTATCTGCCTAATTTACATCCCTCTTTCGAAAGACAGATGTAGTCTAGACATACCCTAACAGTATAAAGTGCATATACACCAGCCTTTGTAAAACCTGAGCAATTTTACAAGACACGTCAGGCAAACTCACTTGTAAAAGATAAACAGTAAAACACGTTTAAGTGATGGGCAAAAAAGTCAGAGTAGTTACCAAAAGAAATAAAACATAAGCACACAGTCTACCCGTAGCGTCCAACACATTTGCCACTAGCTACCTGTGGCTATTTGGCTGGTTAAGCGTGGCTAGTTTGCTATAGCAGTAGCCATTATAGTGTCAAAACAGTTTGGACACCACAGGTCTAAGATCTCAGTGCCTATTAGACTGGGCAACATCTAGATTAAGCAGGTTTTTTTCACTGCATTGGATATGGCAGTCATTAATATTCAGGTTTGTCTCTTAAATCTGGACTAGGCTTCTCTGTTGGAGTCTTCTTCTCAATGTCTTCGTTGTTTGCAGCATATGTGGGGGCAGGAGGATGGTGAAGCATGGGCCCCTCTCCTCCTGTTCCGCTTTATGCCCTTAATCAATGTGTTTGGAGAACACAAATCCAGGCTGTTTGCTGGGTCTTGCTGAGTCCCCAGGCAATTTTGAGCAATTCCCCTGGTATGGCCTCTTGAAAGCGAGTCACTGAATTGTAGTTCACTTGCTGGACGCTGGCTGTTGGTGGTTGTTTAACCTGCACCAGTGCAGGTGTCACTTTCCTTGCTGTTGTGTCAGGGGAACTAATAACTGGCTGTCACTAAATATGCTGTAAATTTAACAGTCGTACAAGGCAATCTCATAACTTCATCTGCACTAAAGACATACATGTTCAGATTAAACAGTGACTTTCAGTCTTTAGTAACCTTTCTTCTGATACCTTCCTTACGTGTCATGCTTCATATGCAGTTTTGCTATTTTATATAAATGAGTTACTCTGTCCCCTGAGGGAGTGCCCTGTATCACAGTCGGTTTAATTGGTTTGTCAAAACTAATGAATAAATGTGCTGAGCGTTAAAGCAGATATACGGTCCTACAGTTCAGTACGCTGTATTACCACGGGATTCTGTAATTTGACTTCAGTAAATCTTCACTTTGATTCATGACCTTGAAATCTGTTCTTGACTTAAACCAGGGAGGGACAAAAAGATAAAACATACTTTTTTGTCCTTGTGTGAATGTTGGCCCATACTGAAGTAATATTACTGATTGAACTGTTCATGTTTGTAGATGATATTTCCTGCATAAAGCAAGATGCTGAGAAATATGGTTACAAAAGCATTTTTAAACTACAGGCAGTCCCTGGGTTACGTACAAAATAGGGACTGTAGGTTTGTTCTTAAGTTGAATCTGTATGTAAGTCGGAACTGGTGTCCAGATTCAGCCTGTTGAAACTGATCAGCGGCTGATTCCAGGAAGCCTGGGGCAGAACAACTCTGCCTCGGGCTTCCTGTAGTCAGCGCTGGTCAGTTTCAGCAGCGGCTGACTTGGGGACGCCTGGGGCAGAGCAGCTGGGATGCTGCTGGGTTGCTCCAGTAACGCCGCTCCTCGGTGCTACTGGATCAACCCAGCAGCTGCTCTACCACAGGCGTCCTGATTCAGCCGCTGCTAAAACTGACCAGCAGCGGCTGAATCAGGACACCTGGGGCAGAGCAACTGGGGTGCTGCCGGGTTGGTCGAGTAGCGCCCAGAGCAGCTGCGGGACCAACCGGCAGCGCCCCAGCTGCTCTACCACAGGCGTCTGGAGAAAAGCCTGGTCTGCTGGGGGGGAGGGGAAGGAGCGCACTAGCTGCACGCCTCCCCCCCGCAGCAGACCAGGGAGATGCGGGCGGCGGACCGAGACGCACCATGGTCCCGCTGCCCGGGTCCTCCACGGCTTTGCTCTGTCTCTCCCTGGTCTGCTGGGGGGGGTTCCCCCTCCCCCCCCCCCCCCAGCAGACCAGGGAGACGCGGAGCAGCTTTTCTCGCCCCGGAGGACGCGGGCAGCGGGACCGCAGCGCATCTGGGCGTCCTGCCGCTCCCGTTCTCCGGGGCGAGAAAAACCCCGTTCGTAACTGCGGATCCGACATAAGTCGGATCCGCGTAACTCGGGGACTGCCTGTATAGCTTACTTCCAGGTTTAGATTTATGCAGAAATAGTCACTTGAAAAGCACAAGAATCTATAAGGACAAAGCATAAATGCAAGGTAGTATTAGGGGAAAGATTTGATCTACCATATTTTATCTCTTATCTGAAACGTCGATGTTTTTTGCATTTTATTTGACTTAATCACTTATTACCATGGAAGCACTTATTTTTTCTTCATTTTAAAAATTGACTTAACTAATTTTCCCTTCTCTCTTTCAGCTGATGTAGCCCAGCAGTTTCAATATGCAGTGAGAGTTATTGGAAGCAACTTTGCTCCTACTGTTGAAAGAGATGAATTTCTTGTTGCGGAGAAAATAAAGAAAGAACGTATGTCTGGCTTCTTTTCATCTTCAATAATTTAGATCTGAATAATTTTAAAATGAATCAATATGTTCTGTATAGGTGAAAATTGTAACAGTATTCTGAGTGTGCTTTTAAAATACCACTCAAAATATAAGAAGCAAGCTCTATAAGCACTAAGAGTGAAAATTGCTCACCATAAACCCTAAGTTGGTCTCTTTAGCGTTCTGCTTTTAAAGTCAGGAAATGCTAAAGTGAGTTAATTAGCCACACTTGTCAAATACAAAGTAATAGTGGTTGCTTACTACAAAATTAGATATTTTCAGTTCTGGTGTACTTTCTGCTGCTTTGATATAAGAGCACCAAGTGTCGTATGAGTGCGGTATGTCCTTCTGCAAAAATAAAAGCATACTTGCCTGTGACAGTTCGGGATCCCTGAGATGTCAGAGGTGCTGAGATGCCACTGAGTCAGCCAGTTCTGCCAGCCTGGGTCCCCTTAAGCTCTGTTTTGCTGAACCTGGCATTAAATCCTCCTCCAGCAAAGATCACAGGAAGGGCTACCCTCAGCTGCAGAAATACAGATGCTGAGATCAGAGCCTATTGTTTACCCCTCACCCTCCTCAGTTAGAAATTACATAAACTAGGCTCTTTTAGGGTGCATCTACACAGCACCTGAAACTCGAAATAAGATACGCAATTTGTGCTACGCAAATTGTGTAGCTTATTTCGAGGCTATTACAAAATAGCTTATTTCATCATTTTGTGCTATCTACACAGCGTCAAATTTCGAAATTCAGCACTATTTCGAGCTATCCCTTACTCCTCGTACAATGACCTTTACAGGGATGGCAAAATAGCGCATCTCCTATATTTCGAAATAGCAGACATGTTCAGAAGAGGCGGGGGTAACTATTTCGGGATACCTCTGGTATTCTGCAATAACTTTGCTGTGTAGACATACCCACAGAGTCCATTATCTCCCTTGCTGGTGGGCCGTGAGCACTGTCAGACCTTTTTCCATTGTTGTAAATGAAGGTCTGGTGGTAGACTCCACCGAGGCCTTTTTCCTAGTTCCAGAGATAGAATAGATGCATACAAATGGGATAATAATATTCAGTAAATCATACACTTTATACAAGATATCATTGGAAAGGTTATTTCAGTTAGGTCATTCATATCAGCATATTTTAATAAAGCATATGGAATGCCATGTCATAGCCTCTGCAAAAAAAGCATTCTTGCCGTCTGCAGATTCTCGAATTCTTATTAAAAAGCATGAGCAAGTTGCGTGAGGGAATATTTTAACGTCATGTAAGCCTCCTATTTGATAGATGTCAGCAGTGTGAAGTGTAAACCTGTTTAAACTGGATTAGGATTAACATGCATTGTTGTTTAGAACTGCTCTTAATGTGAACTCTACCTTAGATGTTCTTTTCCTTCTCCAAAGAAGAATTTCAGAATTCTCCAACTCAAATTTACAAAGCACAAATATTCTTCAGCATAGACCTTCAATACTGAAGGTTTTCTAGGTGTTTGATCATCATTACATAACGCAGCACACACACTTCATTATGCAGCAATTTTTTGACATTAGGAATTCATAAAATTATTCTTTCCATTTCTCCCCCTCCTCCTTCCCTATTTTTGTAGGTTGAGCGAGACCTTATGAAAAGGAATGGTGGGTTATACCCTTCTTATTAACTCTCACTTAATTCACTTCCTGCATCCAAGTCCTTTAGTTGTGAAACTGTCCTTATTGGCAGCTTTTAATTCTGGCTTGTAGAACATTTGATAAGGTTTAAAAAAAATCTAGAATAGTGAGTGAGCCACATGTGTGGCCCTCCTTCATCTCAGTGGGCTTTATGACTAGTGTTCGGCAACCTGCAGCCCACAGGGGAATGGGGTTCCACCTGCAGCCTGCACCTGTCTACTCTCCTCTCCCACATGCCTCTCGCATACTGGGGCACTGGAGCCCTGCACTTCTACTCCTTCTCCCTCTCAGCACTTTCTGAGCACCATGAATCCACTGATTCATCCACCATGAATCCTCTGTTCCTCCTGCTCCCTCTCCCTCTCAGAGCTTGAACAGACACCAATAGTTAATTTGCCTCATTCAACTGCTTAGTGCTTAACTTGTACTTAAATCCTGATCACTTGCTCAAACTAGGTCTTCCCACACCATCCTGCTTCCAGTTAGGCATGTTCAGAGGCTGCCAACTGAAGCAAACTCCACAAACACCATGGTAGCGATGTAGTGCTCCCCTTCCTCCTCCTGTACCCAATAACCCAGAGGTAACAACACTCACCCAGGATGTAGCGATGGTGGCTCCAAATGTCCTTCTGCCAGGTGTAGAATAGGGACTTGAACCCAGGTCTCTCTCATTCCAGATGAGCACCCTAGTCAGTGGAGTACTGGGCATTCTGCCAGGGAGTGGGTCTGTCCAACTCTCCGGTTAAAGCTGTTCCACTATGTATAAAATTGAAATATTGATTGGAGCAAACCGAGAATAAGCGACTGTAACCCGTTTGTCAGGGAACTCATGTGGGATGGGGGAGACTCAAATTCTAGTTCCTGTTCAAATTATTATTTATTTAAAAAGTGAAAAATAAAAAGCATCATAAGGAGAGGGAGTTTTGCCACAGGTTACTCTACTAGACTACAGGTCTGGGTATTGACCTGTGACGTAAAAGACCTGGGTTCAAGTCCCTGTTTCACATAAGGACACTAGGCAGCATGGGGATTTGAACTCTTGTGGGTGTTCTACCAGATGTGCTATGTAAGTTAAAGGGACAACCATTATCTTCTTCCTAGTACTGCCTACTGGCTAGCTTAAGCAGTTCCCTACATAGTTTGTGAGCTTTTGACTCCCATAGTTAGACAATAGAAATAAAAATCTAGACGCTTTGAAGTGAAGGCATAAAAGTCATGAGAGCAAAAGTCTAATTTAATAAGTGTCCCCATATAGACATGGCTTCACATTCAGGAAAGATAAGGTGACTCAACTCAACATGTAAAGTCCGTGTATGCCAAGACCACTTTATTCAGGGATTTTAACTTGTGGGTTTTTTTTCCTCATACAATTGATTTGGCCTTTTCCTCACTGTCCCTGTATAGACAAGTCATTACCTATATTAACAGAATGTTGCAGATCACCAGAAAGAGCTATGACACCTCAAATAGGCAATGGAATACAATTTGATCTGTCAATGGTCCTAACTTATTCAGACTCAAAGTAATAATCATTTCATACCTGTATAGTGATTGTGAAGTGAATGGAGGATCTTTGCTAAATGCCACTTTGCAGGAAAAAACAGACTGTCTTGGGACCTTCACAGCCTGTGGTTTTCAATGGCATGGGCATTGCTGACGAGGATCAGCTGACTCAGGTATAGGCTTTAGATCCAAATAATTACTGTGGAGACATTTGGGCAAAGGCAGGAGTCCAGGGTCTGGGTCCTCTTCAAGGAAGAAAGGTCCTGGCAAAGCCTGGGCTCCAGCCTGAGTTCTGTGCTCTACACAGTAATTTTACAGCCCACATCTGGAGCCTGAGTCAGCTGACCCAGACCAACTGCAGATGTTTGATTACTCTGTCGATGTACTCTTGGGGTGCATCTACATAGCACCCTTACCTTGAAATAGCTTATTTTGAAATTTGGCACTGTCTATACACAGCACCAAATTTCAAAATAAAGCGCTATTCCGGCAAGTCCCTCAGCCCATGTGGAATGAGGGTTACAGGGATAGCGTGCCCGTTATTTTGAAATATATTTCAAAATGATGGTGTATTTAAAGGTGCATTTAAAGACACAAAATTGCTATTTTGGGGTACTTCCGGTATCCTGATATAGCCTCGGAGGCTAATCAGTGTATGCGTGTGGAAAATAAACTGTGTTCTTTATCCTCTTGCTTTCCTCCCAACCCATGAATTGCACTAATGTTTTAATAAAAGATAATGTTGCCATTGTTGACTTAAGTTTCATACCCTAAGAACCTTTTTCCTTTTAACAGTTGTGCGACAAAGAAGAGAAGCGGATGCTGCTTTGTTTTCAGAACTTTACAGAAAACTCCATTCGCAGGTATAGTAATGTGCTGTTTGAAATGCACTTTCCAGTATTAAAGGAAACTGAAGATCAATGTTCCCTCTAATTTTTCCATCCTCATGCAGAATAAATTTTGTGTACCAAGACACGTGCAGGTGTGCAACACCAATAGAAACACATGCCCACCTGATTGGCCAAGTGCCCACAGCCAAAAGCAGTACCTGCATCTTTTCGGAGCGACTATCCGAGCACTCAGTAGGGATATAAAATCTTGCTTAAAATGCTAACCAGTTAACTGTTTAAATAGTTAACTGGCCCATCATGCCATGGGTAGGGGCTGCTAAAGCAGACCCCTGTTTGTGGCATGCTGTTGCAGGCCTGGCCGTGCTGGAGGAGCCGCAGAAGACCTAGCCATGCCGGAGCAGCTTTACATCCCTTGCACTTACAAGGAACATTGCTGAGGATGCCATCTTTGCAATGCCATGGATTATCTAAATCTACATTGTGCAAAGAATATTAACTTGAAAGTGTGGCTTTACCGATAATTTCTTTTTTACAATGTGTTTCTTTTGGACTTTCTGTTAAATTGCCTGTAGTTCAAAATGTAAGAAACTAGCTTGGATTAAAATAAAACTGGAAAATATCAGCAGTATAGGTTTGCCTATAAATGCATAAAGGACATTTTATGGGAAGTAGCTTTGCAAAAATAGAAGTGTTTACTTTTTTATGTGTAAAATTGAAGGATTATTTCAATGCCACTTATTTTTAGGATAATGTGTCCTGAAGTGTATCAATATATTGATTAGAAGATAAGCAGTCCTCTTATTTTGGGTTTTTAAGTGATCTGAGGTTTTCATGTTGAAGGTTAAGGGTTTTGCTGACTTCAAGAGTTCTGCTAACACACAAGTACTTATCAAAGAGCAGTGTATATCAGTCTTTTCTGATAATAGAAGGTAATCTGTAGCATCTGTGTATCGGAAGAAGGGATATACCTTTAAATTAGATGGAAAGAAATCAATACTTTAAATGTGTCCTAAATTCTCAAACTCTAGCATTTATCATGTTTGAAAATCTCAGTTAATGAAACTGAGGTAGGCAGTAAGATAGTATCTTAGGTCATCAGTTTTATATAGTGTGGCCTGGAGAAATATAGAGATTTTTAAATGGCAAAAATTAATATGCAAGATTAAAATTTCCAGTATAACTGAATAGAGTTTTTCAACCTTTTTTCATTTGTGGACACCTAAAGCATTTTGAATCTAGGTGCAGACTGTAACAAGGTTGACTCACCACTGCAACGCTTCCTGCTGGTCTCAATGAAAATTAATCTCTTCAGCCTTGGCTTGTCCCCTATTGACTGGTATCTCACCCTCTATCTGTCTTCTGAGTTACTGGAGGCCCCTGGTTCCTCCTGGCGTGTGGTATCCTTCCCTCACGGTACTGCTCTTTGGCAGTGCTCATGCACTCTGGGGTCCTCCCCCACCAGGGAGTCCTGGATCCCCTATATCTACCTAGCCTCAGGGACCATCTGTAGTCTGAAATGGCAGCTCATCATGGGCAAGGGGTGTAGACCTGTTTCACTGCAGCCTTAGTACCCTCAGGCCTAGAGATCAAGACCTCAGCCTGACAGTTTGCCTGGCCAGAGCTCCCCAGCTCTGGCTGTCCTTCCCCAGCACTGTGTCTCAGGAAGCCTCTGTAGCTTCCCTGGCAGCCAAGTTCCTCTTGCTCTACAGCTGGATCAAGAGTGTGCTCTCCTCCTCTCCACGAGCCCCTATTTATACAGAAGAGCCCTAATTAGCTTCTATATGCTACAGTGGCTTGTTCCACAGCCTCACCATCTCCTAGGACTGGATTTAACCCTTGGTAGGGCCAGCATAGGGCAGATGACCCTTCACACAGACCCTTATGGAAATTCAACCTATAGTCTGACAGTGCCTACCATAGAAGTCTTAGACTGAGAACTGACCAGATTTCAACTGTAATGGTTGCACATGCTTGGCATGGCATTTAATTCAGCACGAGAAAGGGTGCTAAACTGTGGGCTTCTGTGGTAATGCCAACACTTCTCGTCTTTGATGTGTAGGTACTGACATTTTTTGGTTGATCGGAAAAATGGAATGCCTGTTCTGTGATCAGAAATTTTATTTTCATAAGCTTCATGGGGTAGCCGAGTTAGTCTGTACAGGATAAACTTAAAAAACAACAAATGGTCTGGTAGTACTTTATAGACTAACAAAACACATAGATGGTACAAGGAGCTTTCATGGGCACAGCCCACTTTCATAGTCCCCTTTAGTGGACCCCTTCCCCTAGAGGTCCGTGGACCGCAGATTGACAGCCACTGTAAGAGGAATGTTAATATGTTTCAGAGACTATCTCATATCTAAAAGGGGAAACATTAATTGCGTTAAATAGTGGGGTGGATTGATTTAAATCACCAAGAAAGAATAATTGATTTTAAATCAAGTTTCCTAATGGTGGTACTTCACATTTTCTTAAACAATAGTGCAAATCGGATCACTAAAATATGTTAATATTACTACTCAGTGCTGCATTTTACAACATCTACGAGTCTATACTTAGTAATTTTTTGATAACTTGATTTTTATTAATTTAGGAAACAGTACGTTTTACTCATTACTTGTGTCGAGCTGCAGATGCAGCAACAGTACATTAGAAATGTAAGAATGAAATTTCACACACACACACACACACACACACACACACACACACACACACACACACAAACACTAACATTTACATTTACATTTAATTAAACTAAACATTAAATGTTTCATAACATATTTGCAATAGCAGCAGTCTCCTGAGTTATTGGCTGATGGCGATCCTTAACTTTTTTTTTAATTTTAAAATTTTATTAACTCTGACAGATCCTCAGAACATTAAACAAATGGTGTCTTTAAAACTTCTACAATTAGCTCTCCTCTTCCCACTCCTACTGTCATTTTAGTTCATAGACTGAAACAGAAATATGAGTTTTCCTGCTTTTTCCCCAGCCGATTTCTTAGATGTGTATGAATTATGCCCAATGATGAAAATATTCTCAGAGTATGTCTACACAGCAAAGTTATTTCAAAATAACTTAGCTCGCGTTTACACAGCCGAACTGCTATTTCAAAATTATTTTTTATGAGACTAGGCTAATTCTTAACAAATCGTTCAAAACCGTCAACCACAGAACTCTATTGAACATTGAGAGAGAATTAGTTTGGCTCCTCCTGCTCTCTTCAGTGAAGCTGAAGCAAAATGGTTGTTACAAAAGTATTTTGTGACTTCAACATCTTTTTATTCCTGGGGAAGACTTACTTAAATCTTTGGCTAAAAGACTGATTAAATGGGCACTGCAGCCATATATTGTTAAGGAGCATCCTTCTGTTTCGTTTTCTAAGTATCTTCTCATCTTTGCCATGTTTGTAGCATCGCCTGACAAAATTGCATGTGAGAGTTGAATTTTTGTTTACAGCTTATTACGGCTTTTGCTGCCACTTCTTTTGAAAGTTGTGTTTTGTGGGCATTTCCTAGTGTACATATTTTTTCTGAAAGATGTGCAATCCCATCTTCAGTCATCACAGGCCCGTTTTACTGTATCATTGTGTAAGGCTTAAACTGGCACATTTCCCCCTCCAGTATTTTTGCATACTGTTCCAGTGTATCTCACAGCTAGGGATGTGAATGCTTAAACGATTAAATGGTAAGCCTTATCCTTAAAGGGTGAAGCTTAATGGTTCTGGTTAACTGATGAGGGCTGAAGCAGCTCACTGCCCCTCATGGGCAGTGAGCTGCTCCAGGCTGCAGTGGCCCCCTTGGCTGCCCCCATCTAATTAAATGGGATTTTACATCCCTACTAGTAATCTTCCACCAATGTCTGCTTTACCAGCTGGTCTGTAGCCTGGTCATAAGGACTCAACCATATCAGTGAAGGTATTTATTGTTATCAATGCAAAAAGGAGAATTTGTGGCACTGATGAGCTGAGCAGTCTTTATCTATGGCAGAGGTGGGCGAAATAGGGCACACAGGCCAGCGGATCTGGCCCATGGACACAGCAAGGAGCTTCAGGCAGACTCCCTGATTGGCCCAGTCCCCACATGCTGCTCATAAATGTGGCTGTTTGTATCTCAGCTGTGAGCCAGGGAGAGGGGGAAGAAGCTTCAGGCACTGTCCCCGCCTGCAGCAAAATCCCATTGGCCGATTTCTGGCCAATAGGAGCGGCCTGTTTGAAGAACAGACAGCACACGAAACACCACTCCTCAGGCTCTTATTCACAGATGCGCATGGGCCTTGCAGCCTGTGCAGGGATGCTACAAGCAGGGAGCCTTCCTGAGAAATCTGTTTGACTCCCAGTCAGCAGCCCACCACATAAGTCTCCCAGCCATAGCCTGTCTCTGGCACACCAGCCCCTCTCCCCCCCCAAAACCCACATAACCTGAACCCTCTGAGCCCATACCCCCTCCCAGATCTGGCACCCCAGTCCTCTGCCCCACATCACAGTCCCCTCCTGCCGTAAGTCATAACCCAAATCCCTGCATCCCCTCCTACACCTCAGTCCCCTGTTCTAGGTTACAACACAAATCCCTGCACCCCAATCCGGTGCCCCAGGTCACAACTGCCTCCTTCACCGGAACTCCCTCACAGACCGAACAGGCCCTCTTGCACCCCAGTCTTTTACCCCAAGCTTCCTTCTGCATCCAGCTTCCATCTCAGACCCTACATTAAGATCATGGATGAGTGCATCCCTCAATTATTTTCCAAAATTGTGCAGTGCCCTCGCCGCCCCCCGTAAAAATTATTGCTCACCCCCAATCTGTGGTGTCTTGTTGGTTTTTGGTGGTACTTACTACAAACCCATCCATGGAGATGATTTTACTGGATGATTGAAATCTTTTTCTTGCTACTAATACTTTGTTGTCTGGAATATGTTTAGTTGCAGCACTACTGCTAAAAATACCAATAGATGACTGTGAAGTTGTTGCAGATCCTCTAAGTCTCCTATGCTTAAATGGGATCTGGAATAGGGATTTTAGTAATTGTGTAGCTGCAGCAATCTTTAGTGGATATGTGGTTACTGAAATACTCCCTGGGGGTGAGGGTGGCAGCCAGTGAGCTTCCTGCCCCACTTCCGGGGAGCCCTTTTCTGCCTTGTGTGGATGCCTCTGTATCGGAGACAGCAGTGTGGGGTGGCAGTGGGAGCCGGTTTAAAAAAACAGTAAAGCGATTACACGTTTACAAAATTAAACACATTTTAACATCCGTAATGTAGATCTGATTCCAAGTTACTGAAAAAGTGAAGACTGACAGCGCTTGGGATGCACTTAATTTTAGAGTAAGCCCCATTGAACTCTGACGCTTCTAGTTTTTGAGAAAATAAGTAAAAAATGGGGTTCCCTTGGGAAAGCTGAATTATGCTGAAATAATATAGGGAATAGACTTACTGTGTCATGATTATGGTCTGTGGCCATGATGTTCCAAAATGAGGGGCATGTGTTATGTAATATAAGAAAATAACAGTGGCAGCAGGCAACTCTAGATTTTGCTTACTGCAACTTTCTGTACGTTGTGCTTGGATGATAGATTTTAAACTTAGTTAGCTAATCCTTAGGGCTTACTTAATTAGTTATGATAAACTTTTTTTAAGCAACACTTGGCAAAGCAAATAGCTTGGGAATTTACTTGTCAAATCATACTTATTCTAAAAGGCATAGAGAGAGTCTTGAAGAATAATGCATTGCAAATTGAATTATTTAAGTTACTAACCAGTTGATTGTACCCACATTGTTCTTCAGACATAGCCACGTGTTCATCCACATCATATTCTCCCAATAAACAGTTTTCCTTGTGAAGTTTCATTCTTGCAACTAGGTCCTGCACATTTTCCTCTAATTGACACATTTCCCCCTCTCTATCCAGGGAACGAATTCTTCAAAATATTCCCAGATATAGTATAGTATATTTTACTGGAGTATAAGTACAATCAATGTGAAGATTGTGTCTGCACACAGAGACAGTTGGTCAGATGTCTGTCAGTAAGAGAGGTACGCAGTTTTGACTCGATTCCTATGGAGGAAAATGAACTATCACAGACATATGTAGACCCAAAGCAAGTTAGCACTTTTTTGGCACATTCAGTAATGCAGGGTACATGTCTTCCTGTACATTGGTCATCCAAAATGTTTGTCCTGTTCCTTATGGCTATCTTTTAGAATGCTGTTGTTTTGTAGTTCTATCATCTCTTCTTCAAATGTGGTCCTCTCCATGCCAAATCTCACTACTGAAGGTGAGACTGCCCTTACCTTAACTGGAAATGGATTTTCAGCAAATTCAAGAACTGTCTTCAGGGATTTGACAGCTAGAAAACGAGAAGAAAATTCAGTTTTCACTTCTGAGATGAACGCCATAAAAAAAATGCATGTTCACTCAGCTATGTCACTTACAAGTTGAAGATGGCAAAATGAGTTAATGTCGCACATCAAAGAAGGCAGTTTTTTTTCTTTGCCTTGAAGTTTAAAATTGAGTGTGTTTAAGTGGCATGTCATATCTATGAGAAAAGACATTTAGCAGGAATGTCTCGTCGTCTAAACATGACAGTAAATCCTGGAGATCCTTTGCCTCCAAAAACACTCGTACAGCAGGCAGTAGATGCATAAACCGATCTAACACTTTGCCTCGACTCGGTCATCTAACTTATGCAATCATTGCTGTGTTTTGTACTCCTCAACTAAAGCTTGAAATTGTCGATATTTCAAGGCATTTGCAACAATGAAGTTGACTATTTTTGTGACACTATCCATTGTGTTCTTAAGAAATCCTCTCTTCAGTTTGCTGCATAACTGTTCTTGGGTCAGAATGCAATGGTATGAGAAGAAATCTGGAAACTGTATTTTTCTTCAGCAAAGAAATTAGCCCCTTCTCTTTTCCAATAATGGAGGGAGCTCCATCAGTTGTTAGTGATGTAAGGTGCTTCTTCAAATCAATGCATTTTCCTGGTCCTTCAAAAATGCCATCAGCACAGAATAAATGTCCTCTCTCCTAGTTTGACCCATTAAAGATAGAAGAGTAAGCATTTCTTTGACATACTTTTTGCAATTGAAAAAACATCCAGATTAGGAGCTGAGAGGTCTGAACGATCAGTAGATTCGTCCATTCCCAGTCTGAAGTACTCAGTGCTTGCAATGTCTTTTAGCAATTTAGAAAACAGATCACCTGAAATGCTTTCACAATTCATCTTACTACAGTTGAATCAGACACTTGCAGTTTTAATATTTAACTATCATTTTAAAAAAAAATTCTGCAAAAAGTGATTTGCTGCAGTCCAAGAAGCACTGCTTCATCAGTTCTCTTTCAGTAAAAGGTCGTCTTGATTTAGCTGTGTGCCAAGCCAGTTTGAAGGAGGCCTCTGTAATGGCATTGTTGTCTTTAACTTGCAAATGGAACATCTTGTTGAGTACAGAAACCTTCCAGTAAGTATCTTAGTTTTTCTTTAATTGCGGTCAGGTGGCTACAAGTCTTTGAACTCAGGGTAACAAGATTCATGGTGCTGTTGCAAGTTTTTCTTTAGTACAGCGATAGTCTTTTGACAAAGATGACACACTGGTTTTCCATTTATCTCTGCAAATGTGAATTGTATCTCCCAAACAGGGTTGAAAACCCTGTGTTTATGCAACAAGTGTTTCTTCTTTGCTGCCATTTTTAATGCTTCTTATTAAAAAGAAAATTGTATACCACTGTTTTGGGTATTAAGCTTGAAGCTTCAGGTTGTGGAGTGATTCTTGGAGTGATTTTATTGTAAAAAGAAAAGTTTCCAAGCCAGAGTGCTTCAACCTGCAGTGAGCTGGGAACTGGGTGAGTCAGGCTGGACACAAGAGGCAAAAAAGGACAGGTGCGCACAGGGCTGATGTCCTCATACTGGAGTCCGTCCCTCCATGTGGGGCGGAGACAGGGTTGCCTGGCCACACCGACAGACCCAAACATGGCTTGTGTGAGCCAATCAGCACCTCTCCGGCTCTGCCCACAAGGCTAAGCAGCTAGCACTTCCCATGCTGGCCCCAGGCTCTATGCTGCGCTTCCTTTTTGAAATGCACAAGAGCCCCCTCTGGGACTCAGTGAAGCATTTCAAAGTGGAAGCGCCCACATGGAGTCCAGAGTCAGCTTGGGAGTCCCCAGCTGATTGCAGGCTCATTGAGGTGCTGCTGCTTTTAAACATTGCGGTGGCTTTTCAAAGGGACAGAACTATACAGCTGATCCTGGGCTCCATGTGGCACTGCCCCTTTGAAGTATAGGCAGTCCCCGGGTTACGTACAAGATAGGGACTGTAGGTTTGTTCTTAAGTTGAATCTGTATGTAAGTCGGAACTGGCGTCAGCCGCTGCTGAAACTTATCAGTTTCAACAGCGGCTGAATCTGGACGCCAGTTCTGACTTGCATACGGATTCAACTTAAGAAACCCAGGCGTCCCCAAGTCAGCTGCTGCTGAAACTGATCAGCGGCTGATTCCAGTAAGCCCGGGGCAGAGCAACTCTGCCTCAGGCTTCCTGTAGTCAGCCCCTGGTCAGTTTCAGCAGTGGCTGACTTGGGCACGCCTGGGACAGAGCAGCTGGGATGCTGCTGGGTTGCTCCAGTAGCGTGGCTCCTCGGCTGAATCAGGACGCCTGGGGCAGAGCATCTGGGGTGCTGCCGGGTTGGTACAGTAGCGCCGAGGAGCGGTGCTGCGGGACCAACCCGGCAGCGCCCCAGCTGCTCTACCCCAGGCGAAGGCAAGAAAAGTCTGGTCTGCTGGGGGGTAGGGGGGCACTAGCTGCACCCCCCCCCCCAGGAGACTAGGGAGACGCGGGTGCGGGGTCTGCTGACCAGGGAGACGGGGAGCAAAACCTTGTAGCACGCCCGCATTGGGACAGCCCAGGCGCGCCCGGGCTGTCCCGCTGCAGGTGTGCTCCGCGGCTTTGCTCCGCATCTCCCTGCAGACCAGGGAGACGTGGAGCAGGTTTTCTCACCCTGGAGGATGGGGGCGGCGGGACTGCAGCGCATCTGGGCATCCCGCCGCTCCAGTCCTCCAGGGCGAGAAAAGCCCCTTTCGTAACTGCGGTTCCGACATAAGTCGGATCCGCGTAACTCGGGGACTGCCTGTACTCCTCTCTTCCCTCCTCCCTTACTGCCTCTATCCTGTCGAGTAGTCCTTAACATCCCTAGTATACATTGCCAGCTAAGGGCAGACTTGGAGAAGAGGAGGGCATTGTCAGGGTGGATTTGATTTTAAATCAAATTGATTTTAAGTCATGATGTAAATCGCTGGTCAGGAAGACTCATTTTAATCATGGTTTTCTACATAAAAGTTCATTCTAGTGAGAGAATGTTATGCTAGATTTCAAATCAATGAAGGCTACACTCAAAGTCCTCAAGACAACAAACATGTTATCTTTGGAAGCACAAACCCACAGTTTGAGAATTGCAAAACTAAGCATCTCTAATGGTATCTTCTAGACCAGGGATCGGCAACCTACTGCACTTGGAAAGATGTTGGAACAAATTATTTAACAATGCATTTAATTTAATAAGCGCCTACAGGGTAATGATGTCATAGGGAATAGCTAGTATATACCTGTCAAGTTGATTTCACATGATTTGTTCTTAATTCCCTTCTATTAATCAGGTTACAGGTTTAGTGAATGGGGGTTGGGGAGTTGACGTGTGCTCTTGATTTTTAGAGTACATAGCTTGACTATTCCTTTCTTTTGGTTTTTGTTTTAGTACTGTTCACAGTTGAATATTGCTATGTAATCTTTGTACCTCTGACTTTGTAAATAGTTTGATAGTTTCCTTTGTCTCTGTGCTCTTTGCAGAGATTATAGTAACCACAGGTTAGAGCCCTCTTATTCTGAAGGAGAATCAGCAGAAAAAGGGCAGCTATTTGTTAGATTTCTCAAGGATTCCACCACACTTCTATTGTAGAAAGCCGGGGTTAATTCAAGATGCTGCCTCGATCAAAGAAAAATTGATGTATGGTGGACTTGAAGCAGTATGTAAAACTCCTTTACAGAAAACTGTAAATTTTAAAATATGGTTTGCTGATTAGTTGACCTCTTTCAGTGCACAAGACTTTGACCCAAAATAGTACAGGTTTCACCACCCTTGCCTGAGACACTCTCATCCATCATGACCCTGGCTGCTCTTGGATGAGAGAACCTGGGAGTGCTATCTGGGATGCCTGCTGCCTGGCAGTAGGGCTGGGACCATGGCTGCCCAGGAGGGGAAGCCTGGCTGGGGCCACATTAGCCCAGGCAGCGATGGGGCAACAATATCCTGGACAGCAGCAGCAGGTCCGCAGTTGCCTGGGCAGCAGCAGCAACATGTTTGGGGCTGCAGCCGCAGCAGCCCTGAAGCTAGAAGCTGGGCTGGGCTGCAGCAGCCTGATGGAGGCAGCACAGCTGGGGCCATGTCACCCGGCAGTGGGGCAGGGGCTCTGAAAGCAGCAGCCCAGGAGGGCAAACCTGGCCATGGCTGCAGCAGCCCAGCAGAAGCAGCGCGATCAGACACATGCAACCCGGCAGGTAGCAGAGCCGGGGCTGGGGCTGGCCAGCAGGCAGCCTGGCCAGACCAAAGGAACTAGCAGCAGAGAGGGGCAGTGGGCTGAAAGTCTTGTGTCAGGGGACCTCCTATTGTCTGGCAAGTTCCCCCAGCTGGGATAGGAAATGTGAACGACTTGTCGACTTAAGTGCTTATCGGGTAGTTGAGTCGACTAATTGCTCTGCTCCCTCTCTCCCCCGTCCCTTGCTGAGTCTATCAGAAAGAGGCAGTAAAAGGGGGAGAGGGAAACAGGGTACTTCAAAGTGGCAGCGCTGCGTGGAGCCTGGGCCCAGACTCTGGGATCCACGTGATGCTGCCACTTTGTAACACTGTATGCAGCCTAGGACCAGCTGGGGACTGTCCTGCTGGCCCTGTGCCCCAGTGCTTTCGCCTTTGAAGTGCACCAAGAGCCCTAGGACTGTTGCTATACTTCAAAGGCGGAGGCCTCCTGTTCACTATTCAATTAGTCAATTATTCGAAACTTAATATCCCTAATCTGGGACTGGTCAGATGCTGGACCAGGGAGGTTCAACCTGTACTGACATGTAAACTCCAGTGTCACTATCTTGAGAACATGTCTGGAGGTGTCCTCCCTGAGTGTATTTAAATTATGTTTTTCTGTATTTTTAGTGTGCTGAAGTTTTAGCCTGCTGCTTACAACTACAATATAGAAACTAATTGCTTATGATCTAGGTTGTGAGGGAGGGCTAAAAATGCAGTAAACTACAGAAATAATTGTTAAGCAATGTCTTTTTTTTTGGTTTTAAACTTGGATATTATCTAATACATTCCTATTTCTGATAGGGCGTCTTGAAAAACAAATGGTCAATACTCTACCTCTTGCTCAGCCTTAGCGAAGACCCACGTAAGCAACCTAACAAGGTAGGGAAAGGGTTCTTTGTTTTTTCAATAAATATTTTAAAATTCAATACAAATCCCAAATGGGAATATTAAGAGATGTTAGTATGTAGACCAAAACAAACATCTTAAAAAAAGGAGAGTATCTGCAAAGTACTTGGAAAGGCTGGAAGCAACACTTTTTTTTTATTTAAATATGATGATTTTTTTAAATTGTGAAAGTCAATTTACATGTACAGCAAACTTCAGATAATCCGGCACCTTTGGGACCCAGGGGGGTGCTGGATTATCGGATATGCCTGAGTACCAGGAGGTATTCTGGCAGGGAGGCTGTAACGGGTCGGGGGAGATAAGGAGGGGTCGGGCAGGGAATGGTGTGGCGAGGGGCGAACTGGGTGCTGGTGAGGGGCTGAGCTGCGGGACCAACCCGACAGCACCCTAGCTGCTCTGCCCCAGGGTTTCCCCACGTCCGCTGCTGCTGAAACTGACCAGCGGTGGACTTGCGGAAGCCCTGGGGCAGAACAGCTGGGGTGCTGCCGGGCGCTGAGCAGGGGGGTGAGGGGCAGCGCTGCAGGACCAACCTGGCAGCCCCCCAGCTGCTCTGCTCCACGCTGCTTCCCCAAGTCCACAGCTGGTCAGTTTCAGCGGCGGTAGCAGCAGCGGACTTGGGGAAGCGGCGCGGAGCAGCTCCAATTGTCCGGCTGGCTGGAGCACTTCCGGGTTCCAGTTGGTGCTGGACTATCGGGAGTGCTGGACCACTAGATGCTAGACAATTGGAGTTTTACTGTATTTTGTATCTTAGTAGTCTAACAATGAGAAATTAAAAAGCTATTTTCTTGCAGCATAAAACAGAATAATTAAACATGCAGGGCTCGTCTACACTGGCCCCTTTTCCGGAAGGGGCATGTAAATTTCACCTATCGTAGTAGGGAAATTTGCGGGGGATTTAAATATCCCCCGCGGCATTTAAATAAAAATGTCCGTCGCTTTTTTCCGGCTTTTAAAAAAGCCGGAAAAGAGCGTCTACACTGGCCCCGATCCTCCGGAAAAAGCGCCCTTTTCCGGAGGCTCTTATTCCTACTTTGAAGGAGGAATAAGAGCCTCCGGAAAAGGGCGCTTTTTCCGGAGGATCGGGGCCAGTGTAGACGCTCTTTTCCGGCTTTTTTAAAAGCCGGAAAAAAGCGGCGGCCATTTTTATTTAAATGCCGCGGGGGATATTTAAATCCCCCGCGGATTTCCCTACTACGATAGGTGAAATTTACATGCCCCTTCCGGAAAAGGGGCCAGTGTAGACGTAGCCGCAGTGTAGTCATTATCTAGAACATTTTGGATATATTTAATTTAGGTCAAATCCATACTGAATGCTTTTTTTTTTTTTTTTTTTTTTTGCCAGTGTTAGCAATTTTGATTGAGGGTGTGTGGTGTTTTGGCAACACTTTGGTAGCAGCAAATGCTCTAGTATAGTTGCATTTATACTGATTTAAAAAAGTGCTTTTTCTGACATGTCATATACCAGCTTTGCAAATTAAATGAAATATGCTGACAAATGCTTTCTTTTGCTGGTATAAGCTGCCTCTTCGTTTAAGAGGTTTTGTTGCTAGTTACGTACCAGCAAATCTTTTCTAGTACATACCTAGCTTACCTTTACTATTAGGAAAGGTAATAAAAGTTCAGACACAAGGGTGGAGGAAAAAATTACGTTAGCTATTGATGTGATTGATTAAAGTAACTCACTATTAGATCTTTGTGTTTATCTTTAAGGTATCAAGCTATGCCACATTGTTTGCTCAAGCATTGCCACGAGATGCTCATTCAACCCCTTACTACTATGCCAGGCCTCAAAGCCTTCCATTGAATTACCAGGACCGCAACGCTCAATCTGCCCAGAGTGCGGGCAGTATGGGGAGCAGTGGGATCAGCAGCATAAGCATGTATGCCCTAAATGGGCCAACGCCAACTCCACAGTCCCTTCTTCCAGGGTAAATTAAAATCTGGTTATCCTGCATATAATGAAGATTTTCTCGATAAATATTTTTAATATTACTTAGCATCGTTATGCAGTGGTTTCAAATGTTTTACAGTGATAAGCGTATGGGTATCTACACACATTTTCAAAATACTTTACAAAATAGCAAACCTCAAAATATTTTTGTCGTCTTAAGTATGTGTACCTACCAGATGTTAAAAATAGGCAAACGAAGGAATAGAGAGAATATATGGCTGTTCACTATTTCTGCTAGGCTATGTCTACACAGCAGCGTTATTTTGGAAATAACATATAGTCCGTGTCTATATAGCAAGCAGTTACTTCAACATAATGTTGAAATAATATCTAGCTGGAGGACTTCTTACTCCAGTTCTTATAACCCTCATTTTATGAGGAATAAGGGAAGTTGGAGGAAGAATGCTCTAATTTGGACTTTCTGCTGTGTGGAGCGCACCAAAAGGCGAAATAAGTTATTTTGACTTAAGCTATGCAATTGGCATAGCTCAAGTTGCGTAGTTTATTTCAGCTTTAGCCCTGCTGTATAGACATGCCCTTAGTGAATATCTTCACGCCACTCTTTTGAATTAAACTCTGTTTAAACTTGATGCCTGTTAAGTTTACTTGTCTGGCAATCTTGGATACTAAGGTCCTTGGTTAACCTACAGAACAGCTATGGAAGAGACAGCAGCTGTACAGACTTCCAACACTGACCTGTCAATATTTTTCAACCTTGACCTAAAAATATTTCCCTGAAGGAATAGGTAAGTAGTTTAGTCTCAATGCCAATCAGTTATTGGCCTCTATTTTGAAATTGTCAGTAAGTTTTTAAATTAGTGTTAGTGAAGATCTGATATATGAAGATCTGTCTAGAATGCGCTGGAACGAGATCAAGGTAGTGGCTTTGTATTGAAACAAGGTGACAGTCATTATTTCGTTACCAATGCTCTTTCAGTTTCCCACAAAGAGTACAGCTTTGTAAAAGGGCCTGTCAAGCTTTTGAAATAAATTTTAAAATTTGCTTTTTTAGACGACGTTCAATGACCGTAGTTTAACAAACCAAACTGATTAAAAGCTTCAGAGGGGTAACTGAGTTACTCTGTAACTGGAAACGTAAAAAACAACTAATAGTCTAGCAGCACCTTAAAGACTAACAAAACATGTAGATGGTATCATGAGTTGTTGTGAGTACAAGCCACTTGTTCGGATGATTGTACCCATGAAACCTCATACCACCATCTACATGTTTTGTTAGTCTTTAAGGTGCTGCTAGACTATTCTTTGTTTTTCAACAGTGGTCTCCAGCCTTTTTAAGCACAAGATCACTTTTTGAATTTAAGTGCAATCCAGGATCTCTCTCAAACCCAAATGCCCTTGCCTTGCCTTCTTTGTGCCCCTTCTCCAAGGCCCTGCCCCTGCTCACTTCATTCTCCCTCCCTTTCACCAGGCAGGAGCAGAGGATTGGGGCACAGGCTCTGGTCTTGGGCTAAGGTATTTAGAGTGTGAGAGGGGGTCAGGGACTTGGGATGCAGGAGGGGGTTCATGACTGGGGCAGGGGATTGGAGTTGGCTCCAGCTAGACACTGCTTATAACCTCAGGTGGCTCCTGGACGGTGGTTCAGTGGGGCTAAGGCAGGCTTATCCCTGCCCTGTGGCCCTGTACCACTCTCAAAAGCAGCAAGAAAACTTCCTCCATCCCAAGTCCTGTTGTTTCCCTGCTCCCTATGAGTTCTGTGGAGATAGAATACAGGGTGGGAGAGGGGGCACCCTGACATCAGCACTCCCCAGCTCTCCCTTCCCTGCTCTGTACCACAAGAAGGATGCTCACAAGGGCAGAGGGCAGCTCCAAGGCAAAGGGCAGGAGATGCACAGCAGTCTGGGGGGAGTAGCCTGAAGTGCCAGCGCTTGATAGTCTCTTGGCCAAACCAGTCAGGATCACCAGTCAGAGGCTCCAAGATCTTCTGGTAAATCCCAATCTACTGGTTGGTGACTGTTTTTTAACTAAGTTCAGAGATCAGCAGAGACCTCTAGGACATTACATATTGGTGTGAAGAATACTTACTGGAAATATAAGTTCAAAATCATTTTTTGGTGGGACTAAATTTTACTCTTACTAATGTTGGAAGGTGATCTATAAAACCTGATAGTCACTCAATATGTAGTCTTTTTTTTTCCAATGCCAGTAATTGACATTGTAACAAATGATTTCTATAGGTTAAACATTTTCATAGGCTCTAGGTCTCATGTGGAACAAAATTTGCAAAAGTTTAAAGGAACATAGGAATCGCCATGCTGGGTCTGATCTAACTACTCACTATTTCTGTGGTGTCAAACTAGTTCCGTGGTGTCCAACTAGTGCTATAGCGAACTAGCCACACTCAATCGGCCAAATAGCCACATGTGGCTAGTATGTTGAACACCATGGCGTTAATTCATTTTCTTGTCTCTGATACCGGCCTATACTTTGATCCTGTTTCTCTAAAGGCAGCTGAATTTAATGGTCTCTCAAAGCCCTTTTCAGCCGTATATTTCTATAATTCTGTGAATACTAGATGCTCTAGAGCAGTAGTTCTCAAACTTTTTGACCTGTGGACTACCTGGTTCAATGCAGACCTTTCCATGGACCACCGGTTGCTAATGGAAATTCACCGTTAATTACATAATTACACCAGAGTCATTTTGCTAGAGCTGCAGTTAGGGAGAACCAGTTTCTCCTTTACTTCTTAAATTAAAGGAAATTTAGACAAATTAAGCATTTGAAATTTCTCATGTTAGTTTATCAAGCTTCATTATAGATAAAGTAAAATATTAATTTATGTACAACACAAAAGGTTTCAATGTTTTCTTTCTTTATGGCAGGGGAGGGGAACTTTTGTTGGATCAGGGGTCACTGACTCACAGAAAAATCCATCGGGGACCACACCCCTCTAAACCACCCCAACCCTCACTGATGTGGCTCCCAACTGAGACACCTCATTCCTCTGGTACTCCAGCCCCACGGGATGATGGGGAGGGACAGGAAGGACTGAGGTTCAGGGCTTCCCATGGGCCAGATTTACCCTGCTGGGGTTTTGGGATTAGTGGATTTTGTGGACCCCTCAGGCTCTGGGGTGGTGACACAAATGAGGGGTTCCGTGTGTGGGACAGGGCTGCTAGTGAGTGGGATAGGGATAGGGAGAGAAGTGTAAGATCTGGGCTGGAGGCTCCTCCTGGCATTTCAAAGTGGCAGCACCAGGCTCAGTGTGGCACAACTGCTTTGAAATGCCCGGTGGAGCCCAGGATCAGCTGGGGACTCCCCAACTGACCCCGGGCTCCATGTGGCGTGCCAGCTTTGAAATGTATAAGAGTCCCCTACTGACCCCAGGCTCTATGCTGCACTTCCTCTTTGAAATGCATAAGAGCCCCTTCTGGTTTTCCCACCAGGGGGAGGGGCAGCGGCAGCACGTAGAGCCGTTTCTAGCTCCGCTTCTTCCTCATGAGCCTGATCCAGTGGGGAGGCTTGGGGCTTCCCCCCTACAGAGGGAAACCAGAACTGGTGCTCTAGCCTCATGAGAGGGAGGGAGGGAAGGTGGAAGCTGAACTTGAGCTGTGGACCACCTGAAAAGTGGCCATTGACCATTAGTGGTCCATGGACCACAGTTTGAGAACCACTGCTCTAGAGAATGGTTTGAAAATCTTCTTATATGGCAATTGAAACAATTAACTTACAGACTGTCAAGTTTAAGAAAAAAAAGAGGCACTTAGTGGTTGGTTAATTTGCCTTGAAGCATGAGGATTTAAATTCCTTATATTATACTACCTCATGTAATTGTGGATGTTTTTCTTTTCCATACAAATGTCTAAACCTTATTTTGAATTCTGCTAGGTTTCAAGAACAAAGTTCCATCAAACAGTCAGATGGAAGAGAATACAAATAATAGAATACAATTAGGTCACTGGCTTGATATATATATAGTGGTTAAAATAGTCTTAGCTCTCTGATGTGTGTCTTGCTGCTGGTTTGAACATATATGAAATGAGTTGGTTAACTAGTGAAAATTTTCTCCTCTCTTTGCTAGGCTCTGTTTTTAATGTGAACTGTACCATGGGAGAAAACTTACTATGCCCTTCTCTGAAGTGCTGAGAACAAAAATTCCAAAATCACATGGTTAAAACAATGGCATGTACACTCAGAGTTCAGCATTGAATTTAATAATGCACAACCTTGGCCATTATAGGGCTGGTAGTATATTCTGAACTCTTCTGGGCAAAATTCACTGAAAAACCAGTGAGAATTTGATAACTGAGAGTAAGCTGTTATGGCTTATTTGCATTATTAGGGAATTTAAATCTTTCACGTAAGTTGGTTTCCATTATGACGCTTTTATGCACATCACTTCTATAATTGGCATGAGTAATGGAGGTGGTCCATTTAAAATATTTAAAATTAGGTTCATGTGTTTGTTAATTAATACTTGATTTCAGATTAAGCATCCAGCTGGATTTCTTTTTCTGGTAAATCTAATCTATCAGACAACTGCTTGTGGGCTAAGATGCATGTCCAAATAGATTTAAATTCAGGTATTATTAAATAAGAATATATATGCTGCAAAAGTTGGCTACCAAAGCTGAACAGTTTTAGGCCATAAGGTAGTTGCATAAGCACAGCGTTTTGTTAGGACATGCCTCCGAATGCGTGGTCATCATAGTTTCTTTGTTAGACTATTAAAATAGTACTCTTCTTAAAGATTTATCATTTACAGGCAGTCCCCGGGTTACGTACAAGATAGGGACTGTAGGTTTGTTCTTAAGTTGAATTTGTATGTAAATCGGAACTGCGTCTGGGCTGTCCCGCCGCCCACATCCTCCGCGGCTTTGCTCCGCGTCTCCCTGGTCTGCTGGGGCCCCCCCAGCAGATGAGGGAGACGCGGAGCAGCTTTTCTCGCCCCGGGGGACGCGGGCGGCGGGACCGTGGCGCGTCGGGGCGGTCCCGCCACCCGCATCCTCCGGGATGAGAAAAGCCCCGTTCATAACTGCAGATCCGACATAAGTCGGGGACTGCCTGTACTGTAGTTACAATTACATTAGTACCTGGATTTGCAAAAGTTTTCCTTCAAAAAATGTCATACAATTTTACACAGAGAAGGAGCTTGATGTACGGTATTAGTTTGAAAAGCAGAGAATTCATCTTTGAAACCATGCTGGGGCCAAACTTAAAGCTCATTTATGCTTCATGTAACTCGATTAGATTCAATTGGACCGTGCAAAGTGGTGATGGGCATTTGATTGGTTTTATTAAGCATTATCTGCTTACGTGCTTAAGTGCTGTGCAGTACTTAAGAAGGCAACAATTCCTGCTCCAAGGAACTTAATTCAGAAGTTGTACAGAATTTATTAGGCAAGTTGGAAGGTGAGTTTAACTTGGAGAACAGCCTTTTTAAATATCTAAAGACTAGCTTAATTTAAGTTTTTTATTTAATGAGTTTTATTTAGTGGGTTTCACAGCAGATGTGATCTGTAGGGAAGAAATCTGAGCTAAAGAGGGGAATGTGTGCTCTGTGTGTTAAGAAAAATTCCAGACCCAGGAGGTAGAAGGGAAGAAAATCCAAAGACGAGTGGTGATCTGCCATACATTGGCAGAGCATGGGGAGCAATTTGGAGAATGGTAAGAAAATGAACATTGATTTAGGCAGAGCTGTTGAAAGTGTGCAGATCTTTTGAGGGTGAAAATGTCAACTTAATGCAGGAATTGAGAAGCAGAAAAAAGATTCTTAACTTCTTGTTTGGATAGGGATCTGGGAAATGGCAGGCTAGAGATGAGGAAGCTTCAAAATTCAAGATAGTGTAGTAAGAGAACCTGGATTCCTACTTCCAGGTCTCAGCAATCTAGCATGAGTTATGAGGGAATGTCTTACCTTCGGAAAACTTTGGCCCTGTCAGGGCATAGAAATTTGGTCCTTTCTGAGACCCACTGTGTCCCTCTGGAACTTTCTGTATCAGCTCCTTGAAGAGCAGATATACAATTCTGCATGTAGTAAAAGAGTGATTGTATGGTAGGCTGGGTTCATATAGATCAGTACCTGTAATGCTATAGTGTATACTCCTTGTGTTTCTGTACAAGAACACATGAAGGAAAAGACCTATATCACGCCTGTTTAACCTCAACTGCCTTTTGTTTGCAACTGGATGCTCTGATATCTAGATGATGCAGTCATTCTGCTGCCCTTTTTTTAAAATTTTATTTTGCAAATTTGCTTTTTCTTGCACTGTTTGCTTTTGGGGAGGGGGACATCCATTCTTTTGCCCCTTTTTTGAGACTGGGCTCCTTTTTCCTTCATCAACTCTGGCCTGAGATTAAAAGCAAGGGCGAGAAATGTAGCTTGTAACAATTTCTGTTAGTGTATTAGGATTAGCTGGCGTGTTTTGTTTATTTGGCTTTTGTAATTTACTTTGATCTGTTTTCACTTTCAGTCACTTAAACGCTACATTTTATACTTAATAAAAACACTTTTGTGTATCAGTCCCAGTCTAAATAATTGTTACGGGGCAGGGGGAGGGAGCAACCACTGTACATCTCTCTTTCATTGCTAAAGAGGGCAAACTTACAAGCTTTCTCTCTGTAAAACTTTTATACAGAAGTACACTGATTTATTTGGGGGTTTGGTCCTTTTGGGCGGGGACTGTGTTTCCAGGTGCTGTTGACTGCCTTATAGCTGAGCCCTCCCAGAGCTGAGCTGGTTCGGTGTCTGTGTTGCTTTGCTGGGAGGCTCTTACGCCAACTGTGTCTTTGCTGGGGAATGCCAGAGCTATGGCCCAACTGGACAAGATGTTGGGGCAATCCAGAGGGCTGGTTGGCAGTCTCAGTAGCATGACCAGCACACTGGGTGACAATCCCAAGGGGGACCCCTGTGATCCAATTAATCACAGGAGGATCCTCAGAAAATCCTCTTCTCGCATTCACTTCATTTCTAGATTGGGACACTAATCTACAGGATCATACAGCTCAAGGCAAATACTTTTGAACAATATGTAATGATCCCATAACATAAGAACCAAGGGTCTCAACTGAAATTAGTAGGTAGCAGGTTTAAAACAAACTAAAGGAAGTTTTTTCTTCACACATCGCACAGTCAACCTGTGGAACTTCTTGCCAGAGGATGTTGTGAAGACCAGGACTTTAACAGGGTTCTAAACAAAACTAGATAAATTCCTGGAGGTTAGATCTAGCAATACTTATTAGCCAGGATGGGTAGGAATGGTGTCCCTAGCTTCTGTTTGTCAAAGGCTGGAAATGGGTGACAGGAGAGGGATCACTGGATTATTACCTGTTCTGTTCACTCACTCTGGGGCATGTGGCATTGGCCACTGTCGGAAGACGAAATATTGGACTAGATGGACCTTTGGTCTGACCCAGTATGGCCATTCTTATATCTGCCTTCATTTCCTACTTCTCATTCAGGACCAGTTTGCCAGAGTAGTGTTTCATGTCCATGCTGCCATATTCTTTATAAACTGTCCAGAAGGAGCAAAATCCTCATTATTCTGCGAGGAATCAGTGAGGGAATGGAACTGCTATGTAGCGTAGTGAATAGATGTTTCGATAGTGTTTCAGCCAGGCATACATAATGTCATAGCAGATCTGCAAGCAGAATTTTCTACAAGATTATGAGCAGAAGCTAGCTTTGGGTTTTGAAGAGATCCACATTTTCTTGGGTTTCTGCAGATAGACTTCTTTGTTATGCTTTGCTCGCCACTTGGTATTTTCAAATCTAATGTTAATTAGATTCTTAAAGACTTGTCTAGATCAAGTACCTATGGCAGACATTTGTGGAGCTGCAACCTGGTCATAAGTATATACTTTCAAACTCATGATGCTATATTTGGGCTTTCCAGAAGTGATGCTATATTCACATAAGTAGTCCTTCTGTACTTGTTCAGGTAGATTCAGAAATCCCCTTCACGTTGAACGACTTTGGAGCCATCAGAAGTGGAACAAATATGTGCAATTACTTGAAGAAAAAAATGATACTAACCACTTCTGTAATTGACATTCTTTGACACTTGTTGCATGTGTCCATTCTATGATGCATCTCCTTCCCCTCTGTAGTATGTCTAGTAAGACGTTCCTGAGGAGAGTCAGGGAATGGCTCTGTTCTCTTCTAGCATTGCATAGTAGCAGAGGGTGCATATGGTGACCTGCTGGGGAATGCTAAGGGAAAAATATGACTGGTGCATGAGGCACATGCGCACATGATATTAAATGGATGTATGCAATACATCTTAAAGAACAACAATGACAGGGCAGGTTAGTAACTTTTTTTTTTACACCTGAGTGAATAAGACACTTATTTAGTTCGCAGCTGATATACAGCTCAGAATGTTCCTGTCTTTGAGTATTAGATTTGTTCGTGAGGATATATATTTTTATGACTTGTTTTTTGTGATGTGCTTTGTATTGCTTTTGAAAACCAATAATATGTTGTTTTTTTAAAAAGCCCCCCCAATCTCCCCTCCGCCAACACTTTCCATAATTATAAATTTTAAAAGAAAAAAAAAGTGGTGGGTTTCATAAATTAATTCCAGTAAATGACCTATAGTTATTCCCAGCTCTTCAAACATTGTCTTCCTGTCTTTTTTAGACAATCCTATCAAGCTCCAGGAGTGGGAGATTGCCTTCGTCAACAGCTGGGTTCACGTCTTGCATGGACTCTAACTGCAGGCCAGCCTTCATTACAAAGCTCTACCTCAAAAGGCCTTCCAAACACTGTTTCTCGTAATGTGCCGAGATCAAGACGAGAAGGGGATACAAGTGGTGAGCAAGATGCTTTTTGCTAAAGATTTTTTCCCCTTACAACTTGTTGCTCATTTTGTTGTGACTATTCTCTTCCTGGGAATAGCTTCTGTTCCATTGCGTGTTTCAATAGGTCAGGAACTTTCCCACAAGATAAATTTAAAGGTAGGAAGACTGTGCATATACAAAAGAGCAGTGTATTTGGTCTTTAACTTTTCTGTATCCCTCTGTTTCTACTAGAGATGTGAATAACTAGTTGACAAATCGTCCTCCCACTCCTTGATGCAAGGGGGGCTGGAAAGAGGAGGTGGCACTGGGAGTCCCCAGGTGGCCCAGGCTGCATGTGGCGTTTCGAAAGCTGGACTCCCCTATTGACCCTGGGCTCCATGTGGCACTTTTGCCTTTGAAGTATAGCAACAGCCCTGATGCAAATTGCATCAACTGTTTGATTAGCCGAATAATTGAAGTTTTACATCCCTAGTTTATTCTGGGGAAAATATGGCTTGAATACATTTTCTCCCCATTCAAAATTAATTTTTCCTTTGATATTGCAAGTAGCATAGAACTAATTTGCTGCTGCGGATAGCAGGATCAAGTAGCAGAAAAAGATGGATTCTGAATGAATATGTTTTTAAAAAACTGCAGTGTCTCTGATACCCATTTTCCCTGCAACTGTTGGTTAACAAGGAGGAACCCGCAGAAATGCATGGAGCTAATTATATTCCCATTTACAAGTGAAATGTGTAACTGTTTGTTTTTTATTGGAGTATCAAGTCCTTGAAGTAGTATTTTAACTACCTCCCTGGTACTTTTTTACAGTGATATTATTAAATAGTGCAATCATTTTTAAAATACAATGGGATAATTTCTCTTGTTGGTCACATTGCTGTTAAAAGGCTTTTCGGTCCAAATTAAGGAGCACACCTGGATTTACAGTAATTGAGAGAAAAATTTGGCCACTTGAACTAATTAAACTATAGTGCAACTGTTAAGGAAAGTTTACTTTCTACCTGCTTGTATTCAGAAACCTTTCCCGTTATTCATGATCAACTCTGAAAAGTTAATGGAAAAAAAATATGGTGCCTCTCAATGCCATTCCCTTCCTTCCTGCCCAACTGCTAGCTGAATTAATGTGATCAATTAGCAAATAAAAGATCTCATAGCTGCCAGCCCTGCTATATTTATCGTGGATTAGAAAATCAAGCTGAGTTCTTCCAGTTATGTGCATTATTGCTATAAAAAATATATGTAGACCAAATGGAGAGTACATTTGTAACTGAGGACAGAACATGGCCTTGCAATTAGAAATTGCATAACAATAGTGTGATTGCACAAGATGAAATGTATAATTTAGCCCAGTCTTCATTGTTATGTTAGCTTTTCAATACTAAGATTAAAAAGTCGTAAACTATTTTTTCAGTTTACAAGCAGTTAGGACTGTTTAATTCATACAAGAAACAGATTATATTAAGTACAGATAAAGTGTCACTCTTTTTGGATTAGAATCACATTCCAAATATAAGACCAAGCAGCTATTGACATTAATAAAACATACAAATAGTTAGAGCTCTGTAAGTAAACTGATTTACTGTTAATTAGCATTTTCTAATATTGCCTTTGGAAAAGTGCAGTTGAGGAGTCATGAACCTGTTCTAGAGTTGTCTAACAGTTGATTTGCTAAATGTAAGAGTGCATCTCCTTTTAAACTGAAGTTATAAAAGGATCCCCACATTGTCATATGTCCTCAGTTCCTCTCTCCTTCCTCCAGACTTCTGACTTTCTGAAGGGAGAAAGGAAAAAAGGGTTTGTATGACTCTGTAGCTACAGTGACTTAGGATAACTTTCTTTTCTCTGTTGTGAAATGAAATTTGGTCAGGTAACACTTTTCAGCTGTTTGAGAATTTATATCCTCTTGATTAATGGGAGTGTTTTAAAGTGTAACATAGAGTAGCATTATTTGTCTGAGGCAGTTTTCAGAAAATCTTGCTATACTTTAAGCCTTCTAGCACTGGTTCTGTATGTTGATATGAAGCTAGTCTTTTGGCTTTAGTAGGTTTTCTTCTGAGATGACTCAGCTGACTTCCTGACTCTCAACCTAGCACATGTATGTCTTGTTAAAAAAGTTGAGGGAAAAAGTAAAGGAACTCTTTGCGGTTAGGATTTCCAAATGAGGACACTTCTGCCAATTTCAGAAGAGACAGCATCCTATTAAGACACAATCTGTAGGTGGTACTGAGAACATAGATCTGTTCTTAGCCTCAAATAGAGTAATAAAAGTACAGGATATTGTAAGACCCGGCACATGAAGAAAAGCTGCTCACTATCCTGAATTACTTTCTGTAAATTGATAACTAGCCTGAGGCACAAAAGCAAACTAGACTTCAATCAGTGTCGTAAACTAGAGGATAAATTGGATGTGCTCGCACTTTAAGCTCTATTGAATCAAGAGCTGGATCTTTCTATAGTAGCATAACTTACATTTTTCTCTGCATTTACCTTGCCTGGGATTTAAAGGCTGTACAGGTAAAAATGTTTGAACTCCTAGCACCCAACAGTGGAGTAATTTTTAAATGAGAAATATTCTGAATTCACAAGAAATATTTTAATAAGCAGATCACCTTCTTGGATGAGCTGTATTGGCTGCAAAAGATACTATTGAAACATTAACTTTGGAACAACAAACAAGTTTAATTGTACAGTCAGGAAAGGATGAGGAAATTCTTTAAGGCTACTTGCGCTGATGGTAAGATCAGAATGGAATGGACCTAAAAGTCTGTCTGTTCTCTTTCTAGTCTCTGGAATGTTGTGCTAAGTTTAGAGTGCACACATCTAATGGCTAAACTGATTTGGTATGTTTTCAGGTACAGGGCATTTGGTTTTCTTTGTGCCTCCTCAGGACAACTTCATCATGAAGAACTTAAAATAAATGCAAAGGAAGCCTTTTGTTTTTCAATTCAGCTTCTATGTAACTTTTTAAAACAGAGTGATCTAAGTATCTTTACACATTTTTACAGTCTTAACCAATGTTCTTTTTTTAGGCTCTGTTGAAATAACTGAAGCCAACCTTGTAAGAGACATTTTGTACGTCTTCCAGGGAATAGATGGCAAAAACATCAAAATGTGCAACTCTGAAAACTGCTATAAAGTAGAAGGAAAGGTACTGTATAGTAGCTATTACATGATATGCATGGAATCTGAATAGGGAGAAAAGCTTGGGGGAGAGGGATACCATCGGAATGTACAGTATTTATATACATTTTATGTACAACTTATTTAAAAAAAAACAAAAACTTCAACTTATCAGCGGTATTCAGCAACCCTAAACTTACCTACTATCAGTTGGTCGAGCCATCTTCAAGGCTACTGCTTGGGTAATGCCTGCAAAAAGAACAATGAAGAGAGTGGCTTTACTAACTAGTTCAGAGCAGGCATTTTATGCATACAGGGGCAATGTAGAATAAAGGAGGGAGATGATCCCAGAAGGTATACATCAAGGTGCACAAAGCTAATATTGTTGAATGTTAGGTGTGTTTAAAAGGTGGAGTAGATAATTGGGAAGGTGCAGATCTGGGAAGGGCCATGAAGGTAAGTACAAGCAATTTTTTTATATGATGGATAAAGAGGAACTTACAACAGTTTGTATGGTATCCTTTAAGAAGTGGGAGCCTTGTCTAAGAGGGGTGTGTTAGCTCTGTAGCATCACTGTTCTTTCACCTATAGAAACTCTCTCCTCGGGGCTTTGCTAGCCCTGTCATTACCTTGCAGGTTAACAAAAAGTGCATACAAGTCCTTGAGTTCTCTTCAAGCATTCCCTTATGATATCCAGCCTGATAATCAGTCCTGTTATCTTTTTTTATACACACAGGGAGATTGATCTGTTAAGTCCTTTTTACTTTCAGCTGGTTTTGACATTTTATAATTTTTCATGGTTTTCCATTAACTATTCTGGGCTGTTGCAACAGTGTATGATTGAGAAGCACTTTACATAAATGGCTAGCCAGAGAGTGATGACCACTTCTTTTCACTTGAATGAGCCAGCACTGAGACTCATGGTTCCCTAGCGACTCATTTTGATTCCACAACAAAGGATATAATAATAATTTCTTAAATATTAACCACTGTGACAGGATCAGGTCACATGGCTACAGGAGAGTGGTCCTATTGGGATCCGGGAGGCAGGCAGGCTGGCCATCCTATGGAGAGGATCCATTAAACCCAAGAAGCCAAATAATTATGGGGGATGAATAAAAAGGAACAGTGGTAGATGTGAAGGTCAAAGGAATAAAACAATGGAACCAGAAGAGGACACCAAGCAGATAGCCCCAGACAGTGCTCACTGTTCTTGAAAAGCATCAAGAAAACCAGCGGACACTGCCAAGAGGCACTCTGCCTGGATTCATGTATATATAGAGGAATGGAAAAAGACAGTTTCAGGCTTTTCCCTTGGCTAACCTCAGCTCCCGGATTTTATAAATGGCTATCTAGGCCATAGCTAGGAGGAGGTTGACAAGGAAGGAGGTCCCACAACTTTGTAGGGCCACGGATAGAGTGTGCATAAATGAACAAGTGGGGGGAGAAGTACAGCCAGAACTTCTCTTAGAGGTTCTGGAGGAGCTGAAAGAGGGCCAGTAACCTGGCACACCCAAGATAAGCAAGCACTAGGGTCTCCGTGCCGCAGGAGGGGCAAGTGTCAGGAGCAGGAGTAACAAGAGAGTGGTAGAAGGCAGGTAAATTAGCCCTAGGATAAGCAGGTCCCTTTTCCCCTGGTAATTAATGGGTTACTCCAAGTTAATTAGGACATCTGGGGCCAATCAGGGGCCTGCGAGAACCTGTTAAAAGCCTCCCCTCCAGTTATCTAGGTGCATGCTCTAGGACTGTGTTTCTCAATCTTTTTTTTAATAAAGTACCCCTTTTTTTAAAAAAAAAAGTGCCCCCAGTACCTACAGTTTTCAGACACACCATTTTTTTCTACCATTGCAACACATTTGTTTAAACAACTTAATGGTAGCTGGGTGGGAAAAGAAATTTTTGGGTGTAAAAAGTATAAAAATTGTAAGTGCTGTAAAACTTAAATTCAGTTTTCTCCAAATTTCAGTTATGTTGATGTCTCCTCCCCCTCCCCCCCAGACTTCTCTCGAGTACCCCAGGGTACTCGTACCTTAGGTTGAGAAACACTACTCTAGGAAACGGTGGGGGCAGGCATGCTATTAGAGAGCTGGATGGTGCAGACACAAATGACAGGAGGGAGGCCTGACAGGCACAAAGTAAAGAGCCAGGGAAAACCCTGCCAGTAATGCAAACAGCCCTTCAGCCCCTGGAACTTTAGGGAGGGGGAAGAGAAGAGAATCAACCAGAAGGGAGAAACTGAACTAGGTGTATGGCTTGTTACCACCAGGCCCGGAGGGCTTCTGGAGACAGACTTCCTTCTCCCTTCCCTGTGAGGGAGGTTCAGCAAAAACCCCTGCTCAGACAAGGTGTGGACAGTAAATCCAGGGGTGGGAGAAATTCATGGGTGGGGGAGGAAGAGTTCCATAGCATGCCACTAAGTGGAATCCTGGAACCCAGAAAGAGGGAAAAAGACCTCTGTAACACCATTTACACATCTCACAGTGATTGAATATCAGTAAATTAAGTGGAGACCTTGCATGATATCCTTCTTGGATAAATAGCATGAAAGTTTTTTCTGTATTATGTGTAGTGAATATGACTGATCTGAGACTGTTACTTATAAAGAACAGTGAACGTTTAGCCTGTTGCTACCACTGGGTGTCTGTGTCAGAGCTAATGGAGGAATTCAAAGTGGAGTGTGAGGGAGATATATTGAGAGGAATGAGCAAAGTGTGTGATCTAAGCTGTAGAAATGTTGGTTGGAGAGAAGGCAATGTGGTTGTTGCAAGCTACAGTAACAATTACAGCTAAGCATCATGACAGGACTAAAAAAGGTCATATTTTGGAGTGTAATGCATCCACCTTTCATATACATGCCCATATCATATATCTTTTGAAAGCTTATTATATATACACACTTTAGGTAAGGTATGAAATATACTTAATTGTTTTCCCATTACATATGCTTAATTGTCAAAATATCTAGCCAAGTGATAATAGTTTTATAATATTATATATAATACAATATTTTCAGTTGAAATTTGCTGAATAGATCAGTCTTCCAGTAGATTGTGTACCCATAGTTTGTACTGCATAATGGTTAGATGTAAATGTATGTGAATTCCTATAGGCTACATCTAGACTGGCATGATTTTCCGGAAATGCTTTTAACAGAAAAGCATTTTCGGAACAGCATCTAGATTGGCATGGACGCTTTTCCGCCAAAGCACTTTTTGTGGAAAAGCGTCCGTGCCAATCTAGATGCACTTTTCCGCAAAAAAGCCCCGATCGCCATTTTCGCGATCGTGGCTTTTTTGCGCAAAACAAATGTGAGCTGTCTACACTGGCCCTTTTGCGCAAAACGACTTTTGCCCAAACGGGAGCAGCATAGTATTTCTGCAAGAACACTGACAATCTTACATGAGATCGTCAGTTTTCTTGCAGAAATTCAAGCGGCCAGTGTAGACAGCTGGCAAGTTTTTCCGGAAAAGCGGCTGATTTTCTGGAAAAACTGGCCAGTCTAGACACAGCCCCCATGTAATGCTCCTCCATTTGTATACCTTTGTATTTACAATGTAGCATCTACTCTGCCTGAGAGAGCGCTTTAATTTGTAATTTCTTGTGCATGTAGTGCTAGCCTTTGAAGTATTTTGGAAATTAGGTTTTTAATTCAATGACACTTATTAACAGATCAGTATTTAATGTTAGAGATGCAATATACAATTGGACTTCGTCAAAGTGTTAGCCAAACAAATAGCATCAAAACTGGTAACATAGAAAATTAGTTTATCTAATTTAGCCAATAGCTGTATACATGCACAAAATGAAAAGAGGTGGTAGTGCTAACAGTATCCTTTGGGAATTTTACTTCTACAAGGTTGTTACAGTATATGAAGAAATGGAAGATACAAGGCTCTTAAAACTTTCAAAGAGAAAAAGACTGTCCATAAACTTTGGAATAGTTATGTTTGTCATACTCCATCAGTGCTTGACAGAATTCTTGGTGCTGACAGCAGAAGCCAGGAGAGAGGAATTGTATTGGCAGCTACTGGATTAGTTTTCTAGTTTAGATGATGTGTTCCCTATACTCTTTCACAAAGCATGTTTTCAGAAATACGCAAGCAAGTCATATTTGGCATATGTTAGAGTTGTACTAAACCCAGGAAAGAAAACAGACTCTGATTAGAGAGCATCATATTCATCTGTTCCTATAGCCACCAGAGCATTTGCTTCTGTTGCATTGTTGGCTAACATTGCACACAATATAGACAACCAAAAAAACCAAACAAACAAACCCAAACCATAAAATAGAAATATTTGAGAGAGCATCCAAACTAAGGAAGACATCACTTCAGAGATGATGGCATTTCATGGAACATAAATGTAAGGCTTCATTGCTAAGGATGTAGAGTATTACTTAACATGTCTTTCTCCCTACTAGAGTAAAATTAATTTTAAAGCAAAACCTTCTAGTTATACTGCAAAACTAGTTGCCTTATGACATTGTGTAGTGCTGACAGGTGGAACAGAACCTGGGACCCCTGGAACTTAGTGCATGAGCCTCTATAGCTTGAGCTAAAAGCCAGCTGTCTCTCAGCTAAGGCTGTATTGCACACTCATTCTTTATCTCTGTACATGGTCTAAGTGCCACAGCAGAGGACAATACAGCACACCCAGGAGGTGTGTGGGTTACAATTGTGCCATCATGTTGTTCATAAGATCACAGTCTCTTTCTTCAAGTAGCTGCTAAAATACATCTCCTTTCCAAGCTGCTACAAAGATATAAAGTGCTTTTTCCCTTAGATGTAGATACTGCAAGCTATTTCAGTAGCAAAGTACAGGCAAGATTAGAAAAATGCAACTTCTGAAACCTCATGCCATACATAGCATGGACAAGACAATTCTACCATTATTCTATGCATCTCAATAACCATTAGCTGACTTTAGTCCAGTGGGTAATAATCTGAAACAGGAACACAAGTCATCAAGATGATTTTTGGATGGTCTTCTGGCGAGGGAGCCTGACCAACACTTTTTTACATGAATAGGTAGTTGTGTCTGAAATAGCCAAAATGAAAGTCGCAGTATATTATCCAAAGTCAGTAGTTTTCAGAGGATTGTTTGCTTTTGTGCCTCAGCTGGAGCAGGAGTATGTCTTTTTAGTTGGTTGGTTGAGGCATAAAATTCAGCCTGCAGTTCCAAAGACATTCAGAGAAAGTGTGTCTCAGTTGCAGAGTCCATTCTATTTAACAGATTCAAAATCTCATCCATGAAGATGATAAAATAGACATCAACATAGGGTCTGTTAATGGAAAGAATATTTTCCACTGAGAGGGTACAGTGGCATTTCAAAAACAGTCTGCAGATAGTCCAGCATCACAAGAAATATCACTGAAATGTTGGAGACAAAAGTCACTTACTCTCCAGGCAATGAGTTGCTTGAGTAGTGTGCAGCATTTGAAAAAAACAAACCCTTGAATGTATCCAGAATTGACACACTATGGAAAAAGTACATGAGAAAATAAACTAGTCACCTACAAATAACCTCTGTTTGAGATCCTTCTTGTTGTCTTTATGACTACTGCCTCATCATATCATACCAGTACCAGATCATACCAGCTCTAGGAAAGCAACATGCTATTAAGATCATGGAGCAGTCGCTATGCTGTTGCTTTACAAGTGAATGGACTCTCCCAAATGAGCTTGGTACCACTGTATTTGACTGAATAGTTTTTCACAGCTTTTGCTGTTTTAATGTCTATGCAGGGAAGTTTTGGGAAGAAGCAGGAGTGCTTATTTCTGACATCTCTGCAGCTTTTACTGCTAATCATATGCTTTCCAGTAAGCTATTCTACCATTCTCTTGTATAGCTTGAATTTAGCGTTTGAGGCCCTAAGTGCTCTGAAACATTATTCATTTATTAAATGGTGCATCTAGAGAGGAGTTACTCTTGTATTTCTAGTATTTTGTTTGGCAAATGTTGACTGACTCACTCACAAGGTGTGTCCGGTTCGAAGGCATTGAATCAATACAATGGGTCATTAAACAGCTTGATGATACAGGTTGAACCTCTCTAGCCTGGCACCCTCAAGACCTAACTGGTGCTAACCAGAGGATTTCCCAAACCATAGGAGGTTAATAGTGTCTAGTGGTATTACCAATGCTTCCGTTGCTTACTGGGCTTTTAGAAGACAATTAGTGGTAAATTAGAGCTAAATAACAGCACAGAATATTGAAAGCCAGGACTGGTGGCTGTAACAAACTTTATGGGACTTCAGGAAACTTGGCCACCCTCATGTTTGATAAATATCTGGCTAACTAAAATCATTCCAGACTATTGATGTTGCCGGACTAGAGAGTGCCAGACTAGAGAGGTTCAATCGGTATTGTAATTCCTGATATGCTGCTACTACTGGAGGAATTTCAGACATGGGGTTGTGCCTAGTCTCCAACACTTAAGTTCTGTGGATTGCAGTCTCCGGGTTATGGAGATCTGCATGGATATTTAGAAGCAGTATGAGGGGATGGTTGGAAAGTTCATCTACACTCACGCTGTATCATATTTCCATACTTTTTATTGCTAACAGGCCCAACTATGCCAGATGTAAACAGTGTAGATTTGTTTCCATATGAATCTCCTTAAAGAAAATAGTAGAGCTTTTGGACCGGGGAATTTGCTCTTCCTCAGACTGCTTCTTGTTTTAATGGAATTTTAAGTGATATGGGGACAGAGAACCGTCATTAAAGACCCAAAGGGCAGCAGTGGGATTGTAGGACTGACAGGAAGAAAGCCAACCTTTGCAAGATGGACTCTCACATTATATGTTCTGGGTGAGTAAGCAAAAGCTGAGAGAGAGAGAGAAAAGTGACCTACCAAGAAACAGTGAAGAGACAGTCCCCAAATAAATCATGATAGCAGTTTCCAGGTATCTAAAAGGGTGTCACAAGGAGGAGGGAAAAATTGTTCTCCTTGGCTTGCAATAATGGGCTTAAATTGCAGCAAGGGAGGTTTAGGCTGGACATTAGCAAAAACTTCCTAACTGTCAGGGTGGTTAAATACTGGAATAAGTTGCCTAGAGAGGTTGTGGAATCTCCATCTCTGGAGATATTTAAGAACTGGTTAGATAGCCATCTACCAGGGATGGTCTAGATGGTACTGGGTCCTGCCTTGAGAGCAGGGGACTGGACTCAATGACCTCTTGAGGTCAGTTCTACTGTTCTATGATTGTATCTATGCTGAAGAAGGATGAAGAGCATATTACAGCTCTTATCAATTATGTCACCAACAATATGGCAAACTCATGCAACATTAATCACATCCAAAGGTGCTTTTTGACATATATTAGGCTGCATGTGACAGATGTTCCAGAGTATCTACTGAAGCTAGCAGATGTTTGTGAAGAGCAGATCGATTTGTGAGGAGTGCAGTTGCTTCTGATGGGACATGGGTTTCTTCAGACAGCTCAAAAAATCTGGCAATAAAACATGGCCAAGACCACCAAATTTTGTCCTCACAAACCAGACTGTCACAACAACTGTCAGTAAAGAAATTTTCTGCAGAGCCCTGTCCTTATCAGGATTAGAGATGATGTTTTAATGGCAACTGTTGTTCACTTAGGACCTGTGCCTGTGTTCCTTTTTCTGTGCTGATGAATGAGAGGAGCAGTCAAAGCTGAATTAAGGTATCAGCTGGAAGCTCAAGCGGAAAGAATGTATGAGCTAAGACCATGCAAGAAAGAAGCCACAGTGTACATCAAATGCTATGGCTGTCATGCAAATTTATGATTAGAGAAGAATTCCACGCAATCAGTGTATTGGCTGCTGAGTACTTGATGCGGGTCCTAAAAGGATTGCCAAAGTTAATTTTGTAATGTAAGTCCTTGACGGACATAAGAACAGTAACAGTGAACTGTTGAAAGACCGTGCTAGATACAATGTAAAGTTAGATGCAAGAAATAACAGGTGCGTTTGGTGGAAGACCCGAGCATCCATGGAAATATTTTCTAAATGTGGAATCCATCAAGCAGTCTCTTGTAAAATTTCTCTCTGAATATATAGTTTAAAATGTACAGTAATTCCTCATTTAACACGTGCCTGCTTAACATGTTCTTCTTCGAGTGGTCCCCGTGGGTGCTCCACTCTAGGTGTCGGGCTCGTCCCGGCGCCGCTGATCGGAGGCTTTTCGTAGCTGTAGTCGGCAGGCTCCGCGCGCCGTTTCTCCAGTCACGTGGTCCGGCCCCTTCGCCAGTTCCTTTCAACCATCCTAGGTTGCTGACGGAGATCTCAGTCTCTCCTCAGAGGCAGCTCCTTTCAATAGAAAAGTTAAAAATTTTCATTAGTTTTCCTCAGGTAATAGTTAGCGTTAGTTAGATAGGTAGTTATCTGTTAAAAAAAAAATTAAAGTTTGACGTAGTTAATTAAGGTTACTGTTATTCCTAGTTTTATCTACTGTTTTAAACCCGGGACATTCAAAATGCCCGGTTCACCGGGTTTTAAGAAATGTTCTTTGTGTAAAGACCCCATGCCGGCGTCTGACGGCCACGACGCATGCATACGCTGCTTGGGGGAGTCCCATGTGCCGAGCAAATGTGCTCACTGCTCCAAATTAACGGCCAGGGCATGTAGGGACAGGGACATGAGGCTGAAGCTCATCCTATTTGATAAGGCTCTGCAGCCTTCTGAAATACCTCAAGGAGGTCCCTCTATGGAGCGCAAGAGGAGGTCTTCACCGCTGAGTGGATCGGCTCAAAAGAAAGGGAAAGAAGTCTCCCCGGCGCGATCCCTGACCGCGGCCCCTCTATCTAGAATCAGTGAGGGTGACCAGCCGGGTACCTCCGGAAAGGGTTATCAGCCCATGAAACAAAAATCACACAGGCATAAGTCTGTGGGGCTTTCCTCTTCCATGCCGGCGCTGTCGACCGCCGTTAAGGCGGGGAAGAAATCGGCACTGCTGATTCAAGGGCGGCAGCCTATGAGAGTGCCTGACCCTACAACCTCGGCACCGACTGTGCAGAAGCACGGGAGGCACGATACGGCACCGCAGCCGGCACCACTTCAACCAGCGGCACCAACAGAGCAGACGGCACTGGGGCACCGAACGCCCATGGCACCTGATATGGCTCCGAGTGGCAGTCACACTACGGTGCCGGGAGCGGCACCGCAAATTATAAAGAAAACGAGCACGGCACCGGCGGACCATCGCAGCTCGGTTCCGCCTAACGCACCGACAGGAGAGTTAGCCTCCCCAGCTTCATTGGCGAGGAACTCCCCAATACTGGTAGACGATGAGGATCAGGTCTCCAAGCGTTCCTCCGTCGGCGAGCCCTGCGCCATGCCTTCGACCGTACCTACAAAAGCTCAAAGGAAGTCGGTTCCTAGAAGTGCGTCTCCTTCTCCATCACCGATTTTTTCCGCCGGCACCGTCTCCCTCGTCCCCGCGATACCATTCTCCAAGGGGGCCTCGTTATCATCACAGCTTCCGCTCTCCGCACCGCCACTCGAGGCCGCATTACACTTACATTTACAGGCACCCCATACCACATTTTGGGATGCATACTTCTAGGTCTCGCTCACCAACTCGTTCACCCTCGAGGTCTTACGTCAGTAGATACAGTACTGCCTATTCATCTAGAAGACCATCTCCCGACGGCTCCTATCTACATGGAGAGAGAGAGACTATTCTTCTCATCACTACACAAGGTCTTGTTCTCCTCCTCACTCTTGTAATTGCCATGTCTCGCGGCATAGACACCAATCCCCAGTGGGGTCAGTAAGGCAGCCAGTCCCATCGCCAAACATTCCGGAGGTTGCTCCTTCGTCTCCCCCTCAGATGTCAGAACCTGAGGAGGGTCAAATTTCAGATGAGGATGTTCCTCCGCGCACAGTATCTCCAGCTGACATTTCTTCATCCTCTCCGGACGAAGCTTTGTTTCAAGGAGACAGTTCACCCCCTGGCGACGGTCGGGAATTCCAAGATCTTTTTAAACGGGTGGCACACTCGCAGAACGTTCAGATGACGGACATGCACACCAAACAATACAAGTTGCTGAAGAACTTACACCCGAGACAACAGTCAAGAGCAGCACTCCCAATTGACGAGGCTATTCTCGAACCGGCCTCGGAGATCTGGCACACCCCGGCCTCCGCCCCACCTACGTCAAAGCGGGCGGAAAAGAGGTATTTAGTTCCTTCCAAGGGCTTGGGAGTTTCTTTTTACGCACCCCCAGCCGAATTCCCTAGTAGTAGATGCAGCCCTTAATCATGCCAAGAATCCGCAGGTAAAGAATGCGGCAGCGGAAAAAGAGGCCAAAAAATTAGACCTATTCGGAAGAAAGGTTTATTCTTTGTCTACCCTCCTTCTTCGCATTGCCAATTACGTGGCACTTCTGTCCAACCACAGGTTTGATAACATTGCCAAGTTGGCAGGTCTTGCCCAGAATGCCTCCGAAGAGGATAAAGTCATACTCCGCGCCTTGGTACAGGAGGTGTATGCTTGCTCCAGGGCCAGTCTGCAGATAGCCATGGATGTTGCGGACACGGCAGCGAGATCAATAGCCACCGCAATATCCATGCGTAGAGCATCGTGGTTGGCCGCTGCTGGGGCCCCTAGAGATTTTCAGGCGAAAGTCGAAGACCTGCCCTTCGACAAATTGAAATTATTTGCAGAATAAACTGACGAGGTGCTGCACACGGGAAAAGACTCGTGTACGACCCTTCGTACTCTTGGCATGTATGTACCACTGTTCCGCCGCCGGAGATACTTCCCGTATCAGAGGCGATATGACTTTCAATTCCAAAGGCAACAACCTCGTCCGTTTGATCACAATCGCTCTAAACAAAGACCCCAACGTAGACGCCCGCAGCTATCTAGGGCGACTAATGTACCGCACACCAAACAGCAGGTTTGACTCCTCTGTCGAGGGCGCAGTCATACCAATCGTTGTCGCCATCACTACCAAGACCACACCCATCTTCCATCATCATCTTCGGCCTTATTACAATCGTTGGTCCGAAATAACCACCGACAAATGGGTATTGGAAATAGTAACATCAGGTTTCACCATCCCCTTTGCTTCTATACCCCCCCACCCATCCACCAACCCCGTCCCTTTTCAGGGACCCCTCTCACGACACACTTTTGCGACAGGAGGCTGTACGCCTGCTGGCCATCGGAGCCATAGAAAAAGTCCCGAAAGAGTTCAGAGGGAAAGGTTTTTATTCCCGTTACTTTCTGATGGAAAAGAAGACAGGAGGATGGAGACCAATTCTCGAACGGCACCATCTCAACCGTTATCTGCAGAAAAGGCGTTTCAGGTTGGTGACTTTAGCCACTATAATTCCAGCTTTGAATCACAACGATTGGTTTGTGGCCCTCGACTTGCAGGATGCGTATTTTCACATTACGATCCACCCGGCGCACAGACCTTTTCTGCGCTTCGTGATAAACAATGACCATTTCCAATACAGGGTCCTCCCCTTTGGCTTGGCGGCAGCTCCCAGAGTTTTCTCAAAGACTCTAGCGGTAGTGGCGGCATATCTGCGGCGCCAGCACGTCCTCGTATTCCCTTACTTAGATGATTGCCTCATAAAGGCCCCAACGCATCAAGAGGCCATACAGATGATCTTGTTGGCCAGAAGCACGTTCAATTCTCTCGGCTTGATAATAAATGAACAGAAGTCGACCACCGCTCCGACACAAAATATAAAGTTCATCGGTGCAGTCCTAGATTCGATCATGGCAAGGGCATACTTACCTCTAGACAGGTTCCAAGCGATACAGGAACTAGGAAAGGTACTCGACATTGCTCCAACTGTGTCCATACATACTTGTCTGCGCCTCCTGGGCCACATGGCATCCACCACATTCGTGGTTTCTCATGCAAGACTTCACTTCAGAGATCTTCAACACTGGTTAGGAAGGATATACTTACCACAAAACCACAGCATTCACAGGACGGTCACTGTGCTGCCTCACGTTCGCGACTCCCTGCGTTGGTGGAAACACACAGGAAACATCCTTTCCGGAATCCCATTCCGTCCTCAGCCCTCTGTGCTTATAACGACAGATGCATCTCTCATAGGCTGGGGTGAACATATGGGCAACGATCGTATTCAGGGCAAATGGCCCTCCATAGAGAAGACTTATCACATCAATCTCTTGGAGTTACGCGCCATTTCCCTAGCATGCAAGCATTTTCTCCCATGCATACGACACACCACTGTCAGGATATTCATAGACAAAGTGGCAGCAATGTACTATGTAAACCGACGGGGCACCAGATCTCGTTCCCTCTGTCATGGCTCCTTCCCCACTCTGGCATGATAAATGCAGAAGTGGGGGCCAGCAAGTGTACCCCAAAGCCTTATCTACCAGGCTTTGGTATAAAACTTCCCCCAAAATCTTGAAAACCTAGATCTTGGGAATAAAACTTCCGCTGCCACCACCCAAATGTTGCTAAAGAAACCAGGGGAAAGATCATTTGGGAAATCTCACCCCTAAAATAAAAATCAGGGCACACTATTAACCAATGCCAGGTTAACAAAAAGAAAGGAAAGAACTTTTATTATTACACAATATGCCTGTTGCAGGTATAATGACTAGATAGGAAGGTAACAAAATATACTCATGGAGAAACTCCATGGGCCTAGAACTTAGTTACAAAGAAAAGCCAAAACATCTTTTAAACAGTGCCAGATCTCAGATCCCATAACCCATCCTTAAAACAATAAAACCTAACAAAACTACCT